>NC_092354.1:8809759-9026745 GCF_963676685.1 Mytilus edulis
ATAGAAATTTGTATATTTCAGTTGACCTCATGACGCCTTTCACTAAGAATTCCTGGAGGGGGTATCTTTTACATCAGTCGTGTAACATTGCTGGTCATTCATGCCGAAATAGCATTGTAAAAAGCATAAACCAAAGGGAGATGGGAGGTTTTTTAGGAAATCCTTTTGGATTTATTAGAGTTGCTTACCTGACTAGGTTTCCAACCACTACGCCAAGATACCAAACATGTGACAAGATGACGAAACAAATCGAGTTTAAATTTCATTCAGGATGTCAAAATGGATGCTAAAGGGTAGGGACTACATGCATGTACATTAAATTATATACAGCAAAAAAAAATCAGAATTACATGTATTATACAACACAAATTTAGACGTTTTGATTCAAACAACAAAAATAATAATACCAGAAAAATATGAAATTATGAAAATTATGATAAATATATCAACAGCATCCTTACTTTCTATGATAACAACCACTTTTGTGACTAGTCAATTTACACGACTGAAATAAGTACATTACCATATGATTGGAATCGATGTAATTTTGAAAATATATTTATAAAATCTATGATTATTTTATTCTTAATAGCTAAAGAAAAGAAGAAAAAGAAGACAACTGATCGTTTCGAGTTATTGGCTGAGGCATCAGAAAGGCGACACACGGAAAAAATGGAATGCTTCAAAAGTCTTATAGATGTCATGAAAGACATTGCAAAAAAGTAGATCCAGATGTAACTCTGTATCAGATCTCATTTCTTGTTGACACTTTTTTTATGTTTAATTGTTTCCACACAGATATGTGTTTTATTTGTTTTATTGTTACAGAGTATACCTGAAGAATATACTTATTATTAAATATACACAAACTGATGATTTTATTTGATTTTTATGAAATTCTTGAATCCAGCATTTCAGCATCAAGACAAACATATGTTGCATCTTTTTTTTTTGGTTTCCTATTTGAATTTTTGAACACTGGTAATTTTGGGCCTTTATAGCTTGCTGTTTAGTGTGAGCAAACTTGAAAGCTTTGTGCTTAAGACCCTACTGTAACCTAAATTTGCTTATTCATCCGAACTCATACCATATCTTCTTCAGTATTTTTATTGAATAAGAATGGAAACGGGGAATATGTCAAAGAGACAACATCCCGGCTAAAACATACAAAACAACTCAAGGCCACTAAAACCAATAAAATCTACATAATGTACTTTAATCATGGGTGTATTTGTTTGAATAACATTTCAAAGTTGAAATAATGTTTATTGTCATTTATTAGCTGTTGACTCTGTTTAATTCGATAGTTAGATTGTTTCTCTTCAAGATACCTTCTCCATTGTCTGCATTCACTGGAAAGTTCTCCCCTAAATTTGCGTCCAATTCATCAATTTCTGCATCAATAAATTCAGCAATGTCTTCATCACTTTGTAGGCAGATATTATGGAGAACACAGCAGGCTGAAATTATTTTACAAATACACTTGATATCTCTAATGCTAACGTATTTCAAACGACGAAAACGTCCTTTTAACAAAGCAAAGGCTCTTTCAATTACCTGTCTTTTGGATGACAGAAATTTGTTGAAATTATATTGCTCTCTTGTTAAATTTCCATTGTCGCGAAATGGTGTTATAAGCCACCTCATTAGTGCGTAAGCCGCATCGCCTAGAATGTGATATTGTCCTTGCCTGCAGAGTTCATCTCCAATTTCAGATAAATGAGAATGCTTAAACGCCTTAGCGTCATGGCATCTTCCTGGCATACCTACACAAATGTTAACGAAACTAAGATCGTCTTTGCATACGGCCTGTAAAATTACAGAGTGAAATTTTTTTCTATTATAGTATGAATTGGGACATTCCAATGGCTGCTCAATCGGAATGTGGCTTCCATCGATTGCCCCTATAATGTTTTGAAATTCGTATGTCCCCATTTCATTAAACTTTATTGCGACAGAATCCAATTCTTCAGGCCACTGAACAAATCTGGGGAGAAGATCATTTATTGCGTTAACAACCTTTTCTCTGTACTTGGTAAATGTTGAAACAGTTATATTAAACCGATCGCTTATTCCTAAAATAGTTTCTTGTGATGCTAAATATCGCAAAACGATCATTACTTTTTTCTCCAATGGTATTTCTTGTCGTCCCCCTCGATATGTTCTTTTTGCCAATTGTTCATTAGCTCCTAAAAGTTGACATACAAGTTCAAAAGACTGAGGTGAAATCCTAAAAAATTTCTTGAACATATCTGGGAAATATCTTGGAACTGTCCACTCGAAAAAGTCCTGTGTTTTATGACGACCCTTTCGATCACTGAAATTAAGAAAATAAAGATGTATATTTTCTGATACATACAATTTAATATTCAAAATATCCAATAGGATAACGATTAAGTTGAACAGTGAAGAATTGATATGCTTGATAAATGTATTTGATATTATTTTTAGTACAATTGTTTATTCTGAGAATGCTGGCTTTATAAACTGCCACACTTTTTTATGAAGGGTAATCTGGTAAACTTGTCCAGGACCGAATTCATAAAAAAATAAAAATGCCGAATCTCGAATTCACGAAAAAAGTAAGGAAAAGAAATCGGCCAAATCCCGAATTCCCGAATGATGTTATTTTTATAGCAATAAAAATGAAGGGGGATGGTATACATGCCGGTCACGCCCCTTTACACACATGCTTACACATACAAACAAATAGTAGGAAAAATCAACAAATTAGCTCAAGGTAGTATATTTCTTAAAAATAAAATACCTTTCCAAAAGGAAATTTGACTCATCATCTGAAGATTCCATCAATTCCATGGCAACACAAGTTGCCACACAAATAGCACTGCAATCGGCCATATTGTATATAGTCGGTTCGTTCGTTTCTACGGTTGGTCCGGTGTAGATCGACCACGTGGTCGGTGTATACCGAATTAGTCAGAAACGAATCGACCCACAGTCAAACTCATAAATCTAAAACAAATTGACATATATGTATCTTACTCCTAATCACTGTACAACGGTAACAAGAGGGTTGCTCACAAGGAAGCTATTGAACCAAGAGTTCCAAATGATGAAGTTGAAATCATCCCTTCGTAAATTTTACGGACGCCATCAGGAGTTGGTTGACCGTTATGGAATAATCGTTTCACAAATGATATCGGATATGTTCCTTACGTCGTAACTACAATCCCCTTCCCTTTCATGAATGAGACCTATCGAATTAAGACTATTTAACGGATTTGTTATCACACATACCACGGGTGCCACATGTGGAGTAGGATCTGCTTACCCTTCCGGAGCACCTGAGATCACCCCTAGTTTTGGGTGGGGTTCATGTTGTTTATTCTTTAGTTTTCTATGTTGTGTCATGTGTACTATTGTTTGTCTGTTTGTCATTTTTGTTTTTAGCCATGGCGTTGTCAGTTTATTTTAGATTTTTGAGTTTGACTGTCCCTTTGGTATCTTTCGTCCCTCTTTTATCATGGCAATAGCATGAATAGAACAGCACAGAATTTGGAAGAAGATATCATTACGGTGTTCGTGCTCAACCTTTGATTATGATTGAGCCTGAACATATTGTAATTTGATGAGCTGTATCTTCTCCGAATTTGCGACAAACTGTTGTCTAATTTGATGAAAGATACGAATAGTTATCAAAAGTACCAGGATTATAAATTTATACGCCAGACGCGCGTTTCGTCTACATAAGACTCATCAGTGACGCTCAGATCAAAATAGTTAAAAAGCCAAACAAATACAAGGTTGAAGAGCATTGAAGACCCAAAATTCCAAAATGTTGTGCCAAATACGGCTAAGGTAATCTACTCCTGGGGTAAGAAAATCCTTAGTTTTTCGAAAAATTCACATTTTTGTAAACAGAAAAATTTATGAAAATGACCATATAATTAATATTCATGTCAACACCGAAGTGCTGACTACTGGGCTGGTGAAACCCTCGGGGACGAAACGTCCACCAGCAGTGGCATCGACCCAGTGGTGTAAATAGTTATCAAAAGTACCAGGATTATAAATTTATACGCCAGACGCGCGTTTCGTCTACATAAGACTCATCAGTGACGCTCAGATCAAAACAGTTAAAAAGCCAAACAAATACAAGGTTGAAGAGCATTGAAGACCCAAAACTCCAAAAAGTTGTGCCAAATACGGCTAAGGTAATCTACTCCTGGGGTAAGAAAATCCTTAGTTTTTCGAAAAATTCACATTTTTGTAAACAGAAAAATTTATAAAAATGACCATATAATTGATATTCATGTCAACACCGAAGTGCTGACTACTGGGCTGGTGATACCCTCGAGGACGAAACGTCCACCAGCAGTGGCATCGACCCAGTGGTGTAAATAGTTATCAAAAGTACCAGGATTATAAATTTATACGCCAGACGCTTGATGACAAAAATGTCATTCATGGGGAGAAGACAGATGTTCTACATCAGCTAGTTGTCGAGATAAAAGAGTGCGGTGTTTCTTTCTCGGTCTGGACTAAAAAGGGAACTAAAGGTGAAGTGGAGTGGTCTTCATTGACGGGTTCAGACTATAAGAGACTATTGGAAAATCTTTCCTCAAAATTGTGTTTTCTGATCCATCACGATACACATGATCTTACAGTTGAACTTTGGACATCTTTTTTGAAACTTTACCGTTTTTTAACTGAAGAAGTTCACCAGTTTTCCCACATAGAGGATGTCTTTGAAAAATATAAGGAGTAGGTCAAATCTTATTTGATTTAGGTACACTTGATAGAAGGGGTTTTGACAGCGTTACCCCTTATACACATTGTCTTGTATACCATGTCCCATTCCTTACACAAAAATACGGAAGACTGGTAAAATTCAGTGGTCAAGGTGTTGATAAAATCAACGATGATATTAAAAAAATCCATCACTCCAAGACGAACAAATGGGATGCAACCCTTGAAGCCCTTCAAGTTCGAAAACGCATAGAACATTTGACATCAGAGAATTGCGAACGCGAGAAAAGAAATTACAAAAAAACCATCAGATACATATTGGGATGACGACATTTTTCAGCAGAAATCCGCCAAAAAGAGAAAAAAAAGTCGAAGAGATGGCAATTGTGGCAAACAAATGTGGAATATAATACCGTCTCAGTTTCTGACGTAGACAATCGGTCTGTAGACGAGATAAGAGAAGAGCTAAAAAAAAATTATTCTGGATCTGTAGGGGTATGTAAGTTCCGTAGGGGGTTCGTGACGTTATTGTTAATGGTGAAGTCATCCGTTAATGTTGCTGTGTTTCATTTACTGTAAATGAATGATTGTGTATCTTATATGTGAATTAAAAAAAATAAGGTTTACTTATTTTGTATGTCACAAACTTAATGTTTAAAGTTTATATGGCAATAAATATTTGAATTGTTTACTTTTCAACAAAATGCAGCAGAAAAAGACTCGTGTGCAATAAAATCGTCATATGGTTCACTACTGACCCCCTGCGGACCATGCAGGGTGAAAAAAATCAATAGAGAATTCGGCCTTCGGCCTCATCCCTATGAGTTTGAAGGGGTATTCATTTTCCCCATGAGATAGCAACGATATAGAAATCCAGTTTTCAAAAAAAATACAATTCGTTTATCTAATCACATCTTATTTCATTTAAACCCTGATTTAAAAATGAGTAATTTGACAAAGATTTCGTTGATGACTACCTTAGTTTAAACACTTTATAGAAGGAGTTCAAGTGAATCGAAATTGTGAAAAACGGGCAAACACAAGAAGTAGATTTGAATAGTGAATGTCACGGTTTAATTTCTTGTTCTATTTCTACTTCCTGTCCGAAAAAGATCAAATGACCATATTTCGTTTCCCCAGTCACCCTTGGGGTGACATTATTAATACAAACATGACAAATACTATAATAGATATACTAGATATAGTATCCAACTACCGGTTCATGCATCAACTCTTTAATATGCATGCTCTGTCAGAATATTTTCTTAACATTTTCAATTGATATATCTTTCTCCTCATTGAGAACTTCCATGGTATCCATAATGTTTTTCAAGTCTTTCATTTTGACATCACATGTCTATATTATGGCATCTCCGTATGAAAATATAGAACTATTTCTCCTCATTAAAATGCTAACCCCAAGGGTGACGGGTATAGAAATATGGTCACTTGGTCTTCTCCCGACCGGCAGTAAAACGCTTGCTGAAGTGGGGCATCCGTTTGGCTGTGCGGGATGTATCAAGTTCGCAGTCACGTCCGGTCAGAAGGGGGACGTTAAATCCGATGCCTCGTGTAAAGAGAGTGCCCGATAAGAACCCTTGCAACAACTCTTTATGGGGTGCGTAAGTGACCTGTTGCAAAGCAAAATTTCTGTCCCTATCTAATATACCCTCATTTTCAAGTGGCAGTCATTATAATTTTTCCGACCATCACCCCAAATGGCCTCTATTATGACAATACCTACCTATTGTATTTATTGTGAACTTGTTCTCGTCCTGCATATGCATGAAATATTTGCCACTGGACGTTAAGCATACAACAATCAATCAATCACGATTCTATCTCAGTTTTTTTTTATGCACACAAGTGTGTTTTTTTTTTAAGAACTATCAAACCTAATTTAGGCAATTTCCAACGACTCGTAGCTTGTAAAATAGCACGGTAACGCAGTCCAAATTTCCCCGAACATCATCCTAGATGGCCTCTATAACAACAACCTACCTATTGCATTTATTGTGAACTTGTTTTCGTCCTGAATATGCATGAAATATTTGCCACTGGACGTTAAGCAACCAACAATCAATCAATCATTAAAATGCTTAAATTGTAACTATTTCTCTTAGTCTATATACTGGATAAAGTAACCGCATGTTTCTCACAGTTTAGTCTCTCAGTTAGTCTGGTTTTAATTATTTTTTTCAAGTCTGAGTTAACTGTACAATTTCCACTTGTACAAAAGCTACATATATCTAGTCTGCTTAAACCACTAGCGAAATACTGGACCTCAACAGGAGAGGTACATGAGATTGATGTACGGCATATCACATTTTGATCATGGCATTGGACAGGGGTAGTCTGTGGGAATTTTAAGAGCCCTGTATCTATTAGTTGTTCAAGAATTTTTAAGTCGTTTTGAAATCCATCTTTGTCAGCTTTATGATTCATATGGAATGTTATATAAGGATGTTTCCATTTTTTCATGAAACTTCCTTTAGTTTTAACAGTTTTTCTTGTGATATTTTCCCTTGATGTTTTTTAGTATGTTCTGGTTGGTGTTGCAAGCTTTTGTTATTGTGTAATTGTAGAATGAACGTTTAATTTGGCAGGTGGTATGCTATTCCAATCACAATGCATTTTGACAAATGAACCAGCTCTCTTTTTAAATGCCATTTTCTCTGACAGCATGATCGTCAAAATATAATCGATACATTCGGTCATGTACTTACAAAAATTTGAATGGCAGAAGAAGAAAGGTATACAAAACTTCAGATTACTGTTATTTCTATAAATATCTTTTTCTGAAATTGTATCTTTGAAGCTTAGAATCATGAAATAGCACTGAAAGGCATCTCTTTCTTCTTTAATAATGGATATAACAATGCTACTAGTGTTGTTTACATCATGCAATGATAGTTTTTGCACGATCAGCTACTTGTTCAGGGGTTATGTTAATGATATATTTTCTCTCTCCAATAAATTATTAAAAGGCAAGCATGTTACTTTGCTGTTGGCTTTGTACAAAAAATACTTGTCAAAAGATTTCTATTTGATGTTTCACTGGTGTATCCACATATTTGATTACATAGACATCTCTTATAACACTTTGATTTCACAGGAAACCCTTCGAACACTATGATTATCCACTTGGATTCAAAACTTACCTCCGTAAGGACCTCATTATGTATTCATATTGTAGCGGACAGGGGCTTGAAATCATATATTTTTATTTATATTCAAAGTAAACAACAATTTTAACTAGTTATATACTTAAACTATAGACTTAGATGATATGACAAGAATTCAGTATAGTACATGTAGTAATTTATCTCTAAACTCAAGAGATATTTATTAACTTATCTCTACACTCAAGAGATAATATGTTGGTGTGTCAGAAAAATACATAAAAAGGCTAAGTTCTGCTATCTTACTAAGAAATTTTGCCTTGCAACAGGCCACCTACGGACCCCTCAAAGAGTTGTTGCAAGGGTTCTTAACGTGCAAAGAGCGTGGCACTCTCCTTACACGAGGCATCGGATTTAACGTCCCCAATCTGACCGGACGTGACTGCGAACTTGATACATCCCGCACAGCCAAACGGACGCCCCACTTCGGGAGAAGACCAAGTGACCATATTTCTATTCCCCAGTCACCCTTGGGGGTAATAAAAAAGATGTGGTATGATTGCCAATAAGACAACTCTCCACAAAAGACAAAATGACACAGAAATTAACAACTATAGCCGTTGTCATACATCATTGTTAGTCCAGCCCTGGCCTCAGTGACTCATTTTTTTAAAAAAAAATTTTGTTGTCACTGAGTCCAGCTCGCCCTCCATTACCTTCAATGGTGCAAGCTCCCGGGGACGATTGGGACGATGCCAGAGCGCTCAAGTACGAAATATGTATAACAAATGGTAAAACTTGATAAAATAAACAAGTTACATACCTGAAATGCTTGTACACTATATGGAATATCATCTTTACAGGAGGAAACCCCTTGCAGTCGAAGCTGTGGACATCTTGTTTACATCAGTAACGCTATCTTACGGAACGTGACGTTTCCACGCTAGAACGTAGACGAAACGAAGGTAATGTGTCGAACGTTTGAAGTCGTTAAATCGACGACTTTACACCTATTACTTTTCATACGCTGACTTAACAGGCACTGAATGCTGCTGGTAAATTATGACACTTTAAAATATGATGTACAGATGAGGTTTATTGATTGTGTTTTTCCCGAAGTTGATTACAACAATATTCGACAAGCAGTTATGATGTTGTAAATTAAGTTTGTGAATGCTTGTAACTAACACAAAATATACAACAATGAACAGAGTAACATTACCTATATTGGACTTTTTGGGGCGAGAGCATGGATGATAAAACGCCATAAAGAGTTGGTGCCTTCAATATAAGTTCTGAGACGACTGAAGTCCATTTGAACTGCTTCACTGTTTCTATTGACATAGACCTAGACAAAATGTTGTTCTCAGATTTTTTTGAAATCTCTTTCATTTCCTTATAAATGATATCAAAACAGCATTCTCTTAAAGCTCTACACATACCATCAGTTCCATTAGCAAGTGCGTTGACACCTTTTCTATAATTCCGCTTTACCAAAAAACTTATAGCAGTGTGTAAATGGCTGTTTATAGTATTTCCATGTTTAACGCTTTCCTTTAAAAAATAAATTGTTGTTGTCATTATGTTCAGTGAGAAATATTACATTTACCAAGAAAAAAGTAATAAACACATTTATGAAAGTAACATATTTATGAATGTCTATTAATTTCCATTTTTATCAAAATAAAATCTAACATTTTACAAATTGTTCTATCAGAATTTTTATTTCATTGCCTTTAATTTTCAAAAATAAACAAGAATGTATCCTAAGTACACGGATGCCCCACTCGCACTATCAATTTCCATGTCCAATGGACCGTGAAATTGGATAAAAAATCTAAATTTGCAATAAATTTAGAAAGATCATACCATATGGAACATGTGTACTAAGTTTCAAGTTGTTTGGTCTTCAACTTCATCAAAAACTACCTTGACCAAAAACTTTAACCCGAAACTCTCACTTTCATTTTATATGTTCAGTAGACCATGAAATTGGGGTCAAAAGTCTAATTTGGCATAAATTTGAAAGATCATATTATAAGCAACAAGTGTACTAAGTTTTAAGTTGATTGGACTTCAGCTTCATCAAAAACTACATTGACCAAAAACTTTAACCTGAAGCGGGACGAACGATTGATTTTGATTGTTGGTTGCTTAACGTCCAGTGGCAAATATTTCATGCATATTCAGGACGAGAACAAGTTTACAATAAATACAATAGGTAGGTTGTTGTAATAGAGGCCAACTAGGATGATGGTCGGGGAAATGTGGACTGACACTGGAAAATGAGGGTATATTGGATAGGGACAGAAATTTTGCCTTGCAACAGGCCACCTACGGACCCCTCAAAGAGTTGTTGCAAGGGTCTTAACGTGCAAAGAGCGTGGCACTCTCTTTACACGAGGCATCGGATTTAACGTCCCCTTCTGACGGACGTGACTGCGAACTTGATACATCCCGCACAGCCAAACGGACGCCCCACTTCAGCAAGCGTTTTACTGCCGGTCGGGAGAAGACCAAGTGACCATATTTCTATACCCCAGTCACCCTTGAGTTGCGGGACGAACGAACGAACGGAGGCACAGACCAGAAAACATAATGCCCCTCTACTGTCGTAGGTGGGGCATAAAAACAGCCGATACCCTCAGAAAAGGGACGACAGGATTAGAATGAATTAATATCCTAAACTAGAGGACAAGAAGTGATGTAGGAATTAAAATCAATGATTTGGAGGGATTTTTTTCTACTAAACTTTAGTTATCAATTGAAACTTACTTGTTTGGGAGATTCTTTATCGACCTTGGGGTTTTGATTGGAGTGGTGCGCCGTCTTTTCTTTGATGATATGTAACTGTCACTGGACTCTTTTTCACAAAAACTAGTTCTTGCCGCGATAAAAGAATAAAAGTTCCAAGAGAATTGAAGCAATCTGTACAGATAAATAGTTCATTGCACTGGGACAAAGATGTCTGTAGGCAAGTGTTGATAGCCTGGAGAACGGTAACTTCCTGTCCTTTGTAAAGTTTTGCTGTTAGCGAATGTCTCAAATATCCACGCTTATCTTTTCTTTCCTTAAATGTGGAATTACAATATATGCACGCCATTTCTATAAAACATTAAGTAAAACGGCCCAAAAGTCGAACGACAGGTTCTTCCATTGAACCGAAGGAAATGAGGTCAAACAAAAAGGGACGACGTTTCCCGTATTTTCCCCCACTAAAAAATACGGGATTTTTTATACATTAAAAATACGGGAATATGTAATCTCTTCAGATAAGTATATCGTATTTGATGACGTACTTGCGGGTACCGTCTTTTTTTATATTTGAAATGGAAGACGAGATTGATACAGTATAGAAAAAATACGGGTTTAGCTTTGATATAAAAGATGAACAGAAGAAGATAATAAGATCAATTTTGGATAACAAGGATACATTAGGACTTTTGCCAACAGGGTTCGGAAAATCAGTTGAATATACTTTTCCACCATTGGTATTAGATGAGGTAATACAAATATATACTTTTACATTAAGACTTCAAGTTCAACTTATAAGCAAACGCATAAATACTTTAGTTAACCTTGTCTGCTTACGTTCTTTATTTTGGTCATAAACATTCTTGGGGTCATTCTTGCGTCCGTTTGAAATAATTCTAATGATGAGATTCGAAAAAATCGGCAAAGGACAATATTTCCCTTTGTCAAATATTCTAACATTGTATCTTCTATCAAACAACTATCAAAAAAAAGTTATACAAATAAAAGTTGTGGTGTGGTCTCTGTGGTGCGCGTTTATCAATGTTAATGGGTAAAGGGGCAGTATCATACAACATCATTACATACCGATGTAAAGGTAAAACCTATTCAGAAACCTGTAATGAAGATAAGTAACCTGATACTGACCCTTTATCCGTTAATAAAAAAAGACAATTAACCATTGTAAAATTAAAAAGACGCTCCTGTTATACATTTTTATTTTATTCAAAATCTTCATCTGTAACTTCTTTTAGGTTTGTTAGCATAAGTGTTTGAGAATTTACTTTGCCAAGGTCAATATTTTGACGGATGAAAAAGGAGACGTTGTCACTTGGAATATTGATGTTTGATATCTCAGTCCACTCTGCAAACGTTTTGGCAAGAACTTGTAGCATTGATGATTGTCCAACATCAAAATTGGTCATTGCTTCAAGAATTTTCTGGTTTTTTTCAAATTTGTGTTTGGTATGTTTTCTTCGGAGGTTTTGAAATTCTATACCCTAAAAATTTAGTATAACACTGATTGGTCTGAATTTGTCATTGTGCTAGGTTGCAGATCTGTGAAAGCTTTGAAAGTACTAGTAAAAGTGATGAATTAAAACCGTTATTATCTTTTAATAATTTTCTTCCATGTTGCCAGCATACGGACTTTTACTTTTATATATACGTAGTATCGTGGGACTAGTGAGTAAACACTAATATTTGACTTTGTAGGCTCAGAAAAATTTGAAGTTGAAGAAATAGCATCAGTTGTATTAGAGAAATACGGGACGGAATGTAATGCGTGCTATTTCGCGCTTGTCCCTGATAACAATATGCTTATGATTTTGTTGTCCTGGACAAACCTGGAGAAGGGATAAAGTGCAAGACAGGCATCAAGTGGAGAAAGTAAGTCGGAATACTAACGTTCATACACTTTACAAGTCAGTTTTACACTTCAGACTTGTGAGACACAACGGTAATTATAATGTGCACTTAAAGGTTTAAAACTATGACAAGTCTAGATGAATGCCGTCTCTTTCGCCCAAATTTTCGTATGTTTTGTAGTGGGTCGCTTATAATTTACATGTCTTATACTGTCTCAATGTGTGTTACATTTAAATGTTGTGCTTCTATGGTGTCGTTCTTCTCCTATATTTGATTTGGTTTCATTAGTTTTAGTTTGTTTTTATCTCAATCGATTTATGAGTTTCGAACAGCAGTATACTACTGTTACCTTTATTTGCCAATTTAGTAACACTGCCAATAACGCTATTTTGTCTTTACAAGCTCCAAACCAAGAAGTCTTCTGGTTCTTAAAAAAGTAATTCACCCAAAAAACCGGTCTAAAAAGCAGAAGAAAAATGAGAGGAAACATGGAAACATGGATGGGAACATGTATATCCTTGGCAGATAAATCCGAAGGACGTGTAGTTTCAGAAAGAAATTTTTTTTTTAATAAGAACCCAATTGTGTTCTAAAAGGATCTAGTTTTGTCTTGAATATTTTTACAGGAGAAGTACTGGAGAAAACTTTGTTTTAATAAAAATATCCTATTTTTGTTAATTATGGTTTTTATATTTCAACTGCTATTTATTTTCTTTGTTCCTAAAAATTATTTTTATTTAATGTTCCTTTTCGTTTGTTGTTTTTTTTTTTTTGTTGTATCTTTTTCTTATTTGTTTGCATAATTTTTTAAACATATATATATTTACATGTATTTTATTTCTTGAAGCTTACGGTTATTTTTGTTTTACTGATTTATTTTCCACGTAAATCCATTGATTATCAGAATACTGTCTCAAGTGCTGCTGCATACGTTTTAGTTTGACGCGGTCACATGCAAAATATTTCTATAATTTGTATTTAATACTCAGTCTGTGTTGGGTCAGTTCCGAGATAAAAATAATTACAGTGAGTAATACTTGTATATTATTAGTAGCTTGATGATTCTTTGTAGTTTTTACTTTTTACTGTAAACAAATATTGTCCGAAAGTTGGAGATGTATAACTAAAATAGAACGCAAATAAAAATATTGATTCTTCCCGGGCATATGTTTATTTTAAGATTTCCGTGTTTGTTCATTATGCTAAATTAATATAATTGATCTGCATTTGGGGGTAGGGAGTAAAAAGGGTCCGGATCTCGAAATCCCGGGCGTAAAACACGAAGTCCCAAGGTCCCGACATCGCGAAAAAAGAATTCCCAGATCCCGAAATCCCGAACTTAATTGCATAATATTTATTTACGCACAATCCATGTAAAAAAGGAAATTTGTATATTATATTTTTTATACCAATCTAAAAGAAAAAATTGCCGTGAAAAGACAATTTCATGATACAAACATCAGTGATCAACAGCGTGTGCACGTGGTTGAACTTTAACTTGACTCCACTCACAATAATATTGAATGCTAATAAAAGATATTAAAGATCGATTTTGTCCACTGCACGAGATTTTTATATGGCGGGAAATGTCGTAACAGTAAACACAGGTGACCTTACTGAACGACCGTGGGAAAATCCATTCATGATTAAATTTGATGTGGAATGATTGACAGTATTGTGCTTTAGTTTTGAGGCTCTTGATCGATTTACCAGAATAGAAATTTAGTCGATTTACATACATGTATAATCAAAACAAGATTTAGTCTTCTTTAAGGATGTACTCTTCTGACGATTTTAACGTAATTTGGAAGTGGTCAACGGGAGATAACTCGCGATTGACTTCGATGTCGCAAAATGGCTGAAAAAGTCATATTTCGCAGAAGATAAATATTATCGTTTAAATGTACATTAATTGTTTCCATATTTTCATTTAGTTAAAAATAAATTAATAAAAGTTAAATAGAAATGGTTGTATAAAATTAGAACGACTTACTCAAAGTCCCGGATGTCAGTCGGCAATGTAAACAATCGTCTGCCGGTAGATATTGTTTACATTGATTATGGTACGCAAAGTGAAAGGTTTTAAGAGTAAAAAGCAGACGGAGCGGTTACGGAAGGTTCTACAGGGTCTAGTAGATCGGAGAAGTGAAAGATGTGCAACAGATGGCAAGGTTCTTTCCGTTTTGAAGGACCATTCTTATGCATCCGCGAATGATGTCAACCCCCCCCCCCCCCCCCATAAACGTCGCAGAGCAGTTGTTTTCAACTGCGACACAAACTGCCTGGTCTATGGGCAGACGCATAGTGGAACTTGGTGTTCTTGCAGAGGGTCTGTCTGGTTGCAGAAAGTGTGGACTACCTCTGCAGTTGGCTCATGCATCTGGCATTGTGACATATGGATTGTCAGCTATTATCAAGGTAAAAATTCACAGACAATTATATTCTATCTCTTTGTATGAAGAAGATGTTCATTTAGGATAAGGGGAACTGCCCACCTTCTTTTGCAAATGCTCTCTCTCTTCAAATTCACAAACTTTAAACAACCAACCTTTAAGTCATCATGAGAAATGTGTTTTTCTAGTGGTTATATGCTGCCCAATTTTTTTTTAATGTTGAACTGCTTATCTTTAGAATTTTTCAGCATAGCAACCCCCTCTCTTTTGGACAAGAATTTAATTTTTTTAGGAGAAGTATGAATTATAATGCCCTGCATTTTTTTATTTGTAATCTCTGACTTGCCTTGTTATTTTTTACAAATCCATTCTCATGATCTTGGATTTTTTCATTTGTTCATATCCTACTCTTTTTTTTTATAGATTTCATCCTTCTTTTTTTCCACTTCTGAATTTTTTAATCAAGACACTTGTGTTGCCTTTTTCAAATTCTATCCTAGCCCCCTCCCCTAAAAATCAAATGGTAGCTTCCTAATACTTGGTATAGAGAGCACCATGGCTCTATGTCTATCTGAAGAACTTGATATTACAAAGAAGTAGGTGCATATATGATCTAGCTGAAATTTATTTATCGTATAGTGGTTGTGATTAAACTGCATGTATATAAACAAAGACATGTAAACGATCTGAATTTGTATTGAAGACTGAAGGTACATGTAACGTCATAAGCATAGAACGTAAAAATATAAGAATACAATTATGCCGTGTTACAGTAACGTTATATTCTGTGTGTGATTTGGAACACTATTATTGCCCTTCACAAAAATCTACCCTCTCTAAAAGAAAGGTAAGACATTCATGTCATTTAAAAAAAATAGCTTTCTACCGTACAAAACCAATGTTTGTCAAAAGGAATAGGAGTTCCCCCCTATTTTATTGAGAAATCTGAACTATGAAAAAGTGGTTTTAAAAAAAATCTAAATTGCTGAATTAATAGGCTTCAGTCTTTCAGGTAATGCATGCAAAAAAGTAAACAATACAAATGTTAATTAACCAAGATAAACCCTGTCAATTCCAAATGGTAAAAGGGAGATAATCAAACACAAGGGTAGTACATGTAGGCCATAAATGATTTTGCATTATGTTTGAATTCCTTAAGTTGAGGCGAATCATTATTTAGCAAGAAATGGTAAAACTGGATGTTTCTATTACAGCTCTAGTTTCTATCTTTGTTTTTTTCAGTAAATCTGATAGTGATGAATTGATTGTGAGTGTCGATGGAGCCTGGCAGAAAAGAGGAAGTGGCAGGTCATATGACAGTCTTTCAGGTCTAGTCATCAATAAAAAAAATCTTCAACTTTAGTCTTCATGGATTGATATCTTTTAAAAAGCAAACAAAAATATTTATTTCTGTTCTCAAAATAAACAAAATAAACTTGGACGGAGAGTTGTCTCATTGCCACTCATACCACATCTTCTTAGAATAAGAACTGCATCGCAGAAACATCAAACATTATATTATAACAATAATAGGCAGCCAAATTCTCTCATTATAACCCCATAAAAACAAAAAAAGGGGGGTCTTTTTGGGGTGGTATATAGGAATCACCCCATCTCTTTGTCTGTCTGTCTGTCTGTCTGTTTGTCCTTCCATCTGTCCATATGTCTTGTAAGCACAGCTCCTCCTTAATGGATGGGTCAATATTGATGAAACATTACACAGTTGTAGAACACAACCTGAGAATGTGCTTGAAGAAGGATATTTCTGGTCAGAATTTTTTCAAGGGAGATAATTGAACTTACTTAGTTTAAATATCACAATATATGGCAATAGATCTTGTAAGCACAACTTTTCCTTAACTTGTTACATTGCTACAAAATAGAAAATCAAACTTTTTATTTTCCAGGACACTGTTCCATGATTGGTGCAGAAACTGGAAAGATAATAGGTTACAGAGTTCGCAGCAAATTTTGCAAAACCTGTGATGAAGCTAACAGAAAGGGAAATAAGGCAAAAATGCATGACTGTCGACTAAATTGGGATGGTAGCTCAAAAGCTATGGAGCAGGATATGGTAGTTGAAATGGTCCAGAATATAAAAAACAGTGGTATCACTGTTGGTACTATTATAGCTGATGATAACACCACAACCATTGCAAGACTGAGAAAAAAAGTAAACCCCAATATAAAGAAAATGTCTGATCGAAATCACGTAAAAAAAAATATTGCCAACTCACTGTACAGTCTTGGACAGAAACATAAAAAATTAAATCAGAAAATAATCAAATACTTTTTAAATTGTTTAAATTATATGCTGTGCCAGAACAAGAATGACCCTGATGGTGTTGAGAATGGTCTGGAAGCTGTGGGTAGACATCCATTTGGTGACCACACTTTTTGTGAAAAAACATGGTGTTCACACGTTGAAGATCCATCAAAGAAATATACATCTCTACCATTTGGAAAGCCATTGAAAGACATTCCTCTACAAAATGCATTGATGGACCTTATGAAAGGATACAAAACACAAAGCAGCAAGCTGTCCAATCTAGGAAGCACACAGGGGAATGAAAGTTTCAACAAAAGTGTGGCATCCAAAGCACCAAAGGCACATTTTACAGTGGTTCCTCCAGTCTAAACATAAGAGTAGCGGCATCTGTTGCACAGAAAAATGAAGGACAATCCTTTTTACTCAAGGTACCGTATACTATTTGATTTATTTTTGTTTAAAACTTTATTGTTTGCTACTTTTAAGCACTTGTCAAGAAGCAAACCTAGACAGACAAACCATAGAAAAAATTTAGGAATCATATGACAAAGAAGGAACAAGTTAAAAGAACTAAAAAAAACGAAAACAACAAATAAGAAGCTCAGACAGAGTTTAATTGTAGCTTATAAAATAAACAAGGAGCAGACAAAAGTCTTCTTTTTTAAAAAGCAAATACATCACCTATGTGTGCTTACTGTTTTTCAAATTAATTGTTAGAACTTAAATTATATGGTTAAATTTAGCATGTTAGTCTGTTTAAATTTAAGTGAAAATACTTATTACTATATTATTCTTTCAGGTCAACAAAAACATAGGTTTATCTCCAGGTGTCCATACAAAGCGGTTGGCTATATTAAGAGATATCCAAGCAAGAAAAAGGAAGGCAATTAGTGTCACACGGAAAGAAAAAATCAGACGGATCCAGCTGAGAAACAGACGGTATGTTGATAATGCACTTCTGCAAACCCCAGATAAACACAATACATTCCATTTTTTTACTATGTATTTTCTTCTGAGCCAATAATAGATCAGTTACCTCATAAAGTCATTGCTAATAGGAGAAGAATAAATTGTGTGTCGGTTAGTGTCACTATTTATTTGGCTGTCTTGGCACTTTAAATGAGCCATTATACCATGTAAAAAAAAGAACTATTAAAAAAATTATATGCAATTGCCCTGGTCATTTTGAAAATAAAAAAAATATATTCTTTATAATTTTTTGCATTAATTCTTTCAACTCATTGTTGGCGGCATCAAACTATGCTCACATATAATTTTTGTTAACATCAGGCAATGTATGCACACCTCCTTATGCTGGTCCAAGTTTGTGCAAAATACAAATTAATTTTGGCGAAGCATCTGCTTGTAAATAAACTAACAAAATCCATTGGAAGAAAGATTCAGAAACAGACCAATAACAATATGTTGTTCATTATATATTTTTTTTTATTTTATCATGTGAAATTCAAAAATTATTGCTTTTTCAGAATAAAGAAAAATACTGTAAAAGAATTGTGCGAGGGCCTAAGTTACATTAGTGCAATTGATTTGCAGGACCACCAAGACATTACAGAGATTCCCTCTGCACCATCTTCACCGATAGAAAACTGCCATATTCAGGAGACAGCAAAACTTGTTTGCTTTGACTTTGACTTTGAAACTACAAGTTTAGGTAAACATATAATTCATGTTTAAATAATAAGAGATCAGTGTTGGTATAGTTTGCAAGTCTTTAATTAACCTTTCATTATTTCATCTTTAATATGCAACATTTGTACATGCAATCAACATGAACAAGTTTAAAAAATAAGTGATTATTGACTGATACAAGAAATGAAACTGATAGAAAAACATTGCCTAAAATTTGTTAATATTGACATAATCATATATATTATATATGTAGTGAGAAATGTGCTTTCATGCAAAACTAAATAACAATTTTAATAATCATTAAAGAGCAAATCCATTATCTTTGGTGCATGATTAGCAAGAACAACACAAAGAATTAAAAAAAAGTACACTTTTAAAAACAGCTTGAACACACTGTAACAGTTACATTGTTATCTCGAACTAACAATAGTAGAGGGGCATTATGTTTTTCAGTCTGTGCGTCCCTCAATCTGTATGTTTATCCATCCTGTGCCAGGTTAAAATTTTGTTAAAGTTTTTGGTCATACAATTTATGCTGAATTTGAAGTCTAATCTACCTGAAACTTAGTACATATGTGGCCTATGATATGATCTTTCTAAATTAAATGTCAAATTAAAGAAATGATAGTGGGAATGGGGCATCAGTGAACTATGCACTACTATTCTCTATTAAAATGTCTCTTTTCAAATAAAACATTTGATATAGGAACAATCACAATTCTATTTGCTTTAAAGTTCTTTTTATTCTTTTTTTACAGCACGTGACTCACACATCATTCAAATAGCTGCTGTCAGTGGGGACAATCATTGGAGCTGTTACGTAACTCCAAAGATTCCAATAACAAATCAAGCTAGTGATATTACTGGCATTACAGTTAGGAATGGCAGAGTGTTTCATCAAGGGAAACCTGTTGACTCTCTTTCTATTTCCAAGGCCATGGAAGATTTTTTCAAGTTCATCAAAGGAGAAGGTGATAATATATACCTTTGAGGACATAACATTAAAACATTTGATTGTCATGTAATGATCAATACTTTAAAATGTATTGGAAAATCCAACATTCTAAATACACATATTCAAGGATTCTTGGACACCAGACTTCTCTTCAAAATTAATAACCCAGACCTCAAATCTTTCTCACAAATAAATTTACTCAAAACTCTACTGAACTGTGATTATGCTACACATGATGCACTACAGGATGTGACTTTCCTTCAAAAACTTATGGAATCATCCAAAATTGACTTTACTGATGCCAAATTTTCTTCTGCAACTTTTACTGTCCCAGCAGCATTCCATTCCTTTGACCAATCAGCTTCATGCAAGTTAAATCTACCTTCACTACTGGAATTTGTTGACAATAAAGTGTTAAGCATTGGAATGGCACGGAAAATTGCGGCTTCGAACCTTAATAAGGCTTCACTTCTAATAGCATTTTCAAGAAGTCAGGAGAATGGATTACAACAACTTTTTTCTGAGGAATGTGGCAAAGGACCAAGAGTAACAAAATCTTCTAAAATAATCCATGCTGTTTCCAAGTATATTTCAGAACACTTAATTGAAAGTTAATCTACTATAACTACATATGTATTTACAATCAACTTATTCATTAACTGCAACAGACTGATATTATCAATATTTTGTGTTTGTCTATCTCTGTAAAATACTTTTATCTATTGTGACCCTAGAACCTTTTTTTGAAAATTCTGAATTTCCATAAGAAGTATTCACTACCACTAAAATTGTCTTAACCAAATGTAAAATAAATTCAATAAAAGCATAATATGTGTGTTGATTTTACAACAAAGCATATAGAAAATAGTGAATCTGTTTTCATGAGCTAATTGGAACCACACTTATATTTATATTTGGCCTTATAAAAATATCTGTACATCATAACATGAAAGGTTACTGTGCTTATATTGTTTAGATTCTAAATTAGAATAATGTATTGATCTGTTCATTATATTTGTATAAAAAAATATGTTCATCTGTCTGTAAGTGCAATAATAACCAACATCAGAGAGTGTTCCATAATTTTATAATTTCCAATAACTTTATAGGTCAAAGGTAAAAAACTAACTAAATTAATTTACAGTTCAGAAACCCATGTCTTGTGGTAAAGATCTTGTATGCTCTATAACTGAAAACCCTTATGCTTTCAGTGTTTATACTTGAAATGTATATAAATCAACAGAGGGTGTGTCATAATTTTTGTATAACCTTGTAGGTCAAAGGTCAATGTCTTGGTTTGTTTTCTTGAAAAATCTTTGATTTTAGATATAAAAAAAATTATTTTAAATAAAATGACAGTGTTGCATTTTATTGTTGTTTTATGTCTTTCTTTAACGGTGAACTTTATTGCATTTTATTGTTGTTTAGGCTTTCTGTAAGCGTGAACAAGGTATTAATATTTTAAAAAAATATTTCTGTCTATTTGGGATTATTTCTCTTGAATTTAAACCTTTGGCTATTTTTGGGCTTGAAACCTAAATAAATGTGACAAATTGACAAATATCTTTAATGGGGGGGGGGGGGGGGGGGGGGGAGTTTCAGAATAAAAATATCTATCTTATCTGAAAATTATAGACTAATCTAATAACACATAATTAGTCAACGTGCTGTATTTGCACAGCATGAGATGAAGAAAAGTTTTCATGAGATTTTTGGGGTAGGGTGGGGATAGTAAATAATATGAATTTGCAAAATGCACACTAACCCATCTCTAATTGTTAAAAATGTTAATTGTAATTATGCTTTTAACTGCATGTTTATTGTGGAAAAAAAGGTCGAACAGAGGAAGGGGTCCATTTTTTGTGTAAATGTTGGAATCTAGGCTGATTTAGGTGAATAAACCCAGATTTGTTGGGGGGTGTAAAATGATAATAAAATGTTTTTGTTAGTTATTATACTGTTTGTTATATGATTTTTGATCATGAAACAAGGTTTCAAAAAGATAAAACACCCAAATTGGGTTATTATTATATTTTTTTTGAAAAAAAGTCCACATATTGTTTTTTTGTTAGAAATGTGATTTTTGGGGCGGGGTGGGGATAGTAAACAACTGAGAACTTTTTTTAATGTGTACTAACCCCTAATGTTTTTTGGCTTAAAATGTTTAGTTTATCTATGCTTAACTGCATATTAACTGTGGAAAAAAGTTTAACAGAGGAAGTGTGCAATTTTTACTGTAAATGTTTGAATTTAGGCCTGTTTGGTGGAAAATTTCTGATTTTTGGGGTGAAAAATTATAAAAAAAATATTTTTGTATGTTTATATACTGTGTGTTTTATGATTTTTTGTATTTGAGACAGATTATTAAAAAGATGAAACACCCAAAATAAGTATTTATTAGACAGTTTTGGAAAAATCCATATTTTGCTGTTTTATTGGAAATGAGATTTTTAGGGTGGGGTGGGGATAGTAAATGACATATAACTTTTTTTTAATGCGCACTAACCCCTAATGTTTCTGGGCTAAAAATGTTTAGTTTATATATGCTTAACTGCAAATTAACTGTGGAAAAAAGTTTAACAGAGGAAGTGTGCCATTTTTTGTGTAAATGTTGGAATTTACGTCTGTTTTGGTGGAAAATCCAAGATTTAGGGGGGTGAAAAAGGTTATAATTTTTTTTGTGTATGCTTTTATATTATGTGTTTTATGATTTCTTGTCTATGATACAAGGTATTAAAAAGATAAAACCTCCAAAATGAGTTTTTATTATATAGATTTTGAAAAAATCCATATATTGCTGTTTTTGTTGGAAATTAGCATTTTTCTCATACTCTGTAAATTGTCCTTTTTCAGATGGCCATAGTTTCTTAAAAAGCGCATTAGCCTATGATTTTTTTTTATGAATTCACTTCAGAAAACACTTATCTTCCAAAATATAATGACCATTTAAAAAGTTTAACAGAGGAAAAATTTGGCTCCTCAGAAGTGTACATCCTTAACTATTTTTTGTTTTATTTTTATCAGTCATTTCCCGGATTCCCATTTAAATAATCTATTTGGAGACCTCCTTTTAACTTCGGAAATAATACAACAACGATTTAAAAAGCTTTAGTATGACTAGAAGTACGACGAAAAAGTAAAGACAGCTGATCACGACTTGTACGACTAGCCTTCAACCCCTTTGTGGTATAAATGTGCATTTATTCAATAAACTATATAAGGTTAAACTTTGATTTTCGTGTATCGATTTGATACAATTTGTAAAATATATTTATAACACCGTCGATTTTCATTAAAAAAAAATTCAGACATGAAAATAGAAAAGCATTATCTCGAGTGTCGACAATTTAAAAAAAAAAAATCAATAAATAGGAATCGAAATATGATCTCGGCGTTATAAATATTGTATTAAAAGAAACCAATTGTTTGACTTTCAAAGAGATTAACGGGAAATATGTCAAATTATAAAGCACGAGTGATCTGTCTGACCAAATTGTTTCACTTGTGAGAAATGATTGACAGGTGTGAATAGATGTAGAGGCTCCTACGGGGAAAGTTGTATCAAAAGGAAAATAACTTAATTCACAATGCCTATACATATTTTATAAATACGATATGTTGGCCTTATACTTAAAATTGAGTTTCTAATAATAACATATAAAGGAACAGGACGTTAAAAGGGGGAAATAATATAACCATCAACGAAAACTCGTATAATTTACGGGATTGAAGTCTCAACAATTTGATTTAAACTTCTATGGAAAACCGTCTTGGTTGTTATTAGGCTTATTATTTTAAATTAGATGAAATATTTACGTTTTACAAATACAAATACAAAATAGTATATTGGCACAAAACTATTGAAATAATTGGCAACACAATATATTGTTAAAAATCGTCTTTATTTCTTTTTCAAATTATAAAAAAAATTAAATTATATTTAATTTTAATTTTAATTTTTATATTTAATTTTAATTTTAATTCTTATATTTAATTTTAATTTTTATCCTTTCTCTTTGAATACAAAACAATATTTTACATTTATCTATCCTCCATAAAAACTAATATATCTGTACAGGTAAAATTTAATTCTAATCAAGCTGGTACAGATTGATTTACGACCTTCCACTTGGATATTGCACAGCAGGTGTTTATTACACTGGGACAACTGTTCGACCAGTCTGACATCTAGACGGATTAAGACATCCATAAAAATAAGTCCCTACCCGTACTGTATGATGTAAATTTAGAACTTTATATATGTTAAATGGCAATGATTTTTAAAGGCAACTTTGAATACAAAATGTATCTCATTTTTATAAGAACTGACATTCTGAAATCTATACATCATACATGTACATGCATGACAAATAAGTAACTGTACAAGTATGTAGATATTTTCTGAAATAGCAATTATTAATATCACAATTTTCCATTCTTCAAGAATTGCAATACAATAATTAATGTACCCAATATAAATCATGATAATTTCTTAATTAAAAATGAAGTGTCTGTACCAGCAATAATATTTATTAACACAGACATGACAGATACATCTATAATAATATACTGAACTTGCTAGCTAAAATTTCTTTTGGATTACTGATATTGATCATGTTGATATTGAAGTATTCCTGTCATTGTTCACATTTGGAAAAGGAGATATGAATACATAAATTTAAATATTTATTACATAGTGCGTTTTTTTAAAATGTGTGTGGAAAATTTAATTGTTGTTCAAATGTTGAATGAAGACATTTACATACTACAGGTAAAAAAGAATGGGAATTATTTTGTTAGCATTTTAATTGTACTTTTTTGAAGAAGTATGTTCGCACTAACTTTTGATTACTTTTTTCATTTTCAAAATTTCATTTGATATATACATTGTACATGTATTAAATTTGGATTTTTATATTTCAGGGATAAAGACCTTAGACCTGCAGTCAGACACCAGTTAAAAGTTACTTATAACTCATCATGGCCATTATCATGATTATGGAAGATCTGATTAAAATTTGTTTAGAAAGCTACCAAATATGTCCGTGAAAAATAGAAAAAAGACAGCAATTCTACATAATGTACCGTACTAAGCAGAAGCATTGAATGTTTCAAGACCAAATGAATTGGAATTTAGTGTTTTGATGCTGAAAAAATGAGGAATATTAATTTTCACCATTATTGAAGTTGATTTTTTTACCTCAGTTAAAATGAATTCCAAATATACATGATATCAGCAGTTCGGAGATTTGTGAATATTCTTAGAATAGGAGCTTCAAAAAGGATTTCAGTTAAAAATTGTATTTCATGGATGTAAAAAATGTAATTTGTTGTCTCCTTCATGTAATATATGAAAAAATCTGCAATATCTAACCAAGACGAGTGAGAGATCTACAAAAAGACATGCTATTCAGTTGAATTGTAAACATGGTAAAGAGGAATTTTGATATATTCATTTATAAGACTTATATGAGTGTTTTGTTATTTTTATTGCGATTACAGGCAATTCAATATAAATATTAATCATACCAGTAAACCTACAGATATGTACATTTTCATGAGATATGTACATGTATGCATGCAATTCACTGATGCACCACTAATGGAGTTGCATGTACATGTAATAATAAAAGTAAGAATATGACATGATTGCCAATGAAACAACTCTCCATCAGGGAACAAATAGTCCTATACATGTACATTTATGTATTGGCCACCAGAGAACAAGAAAATCATATTTTGTCATTATTTATATTTCAATCTCATTTCATAACACACAAACTACAGGTTTACAAAAGGTTCAAAAGCATAATAAAGTGTTTTGATTGCAGTTGTTGGTCATAATGATGTACAAGACTACAAGTGTAACAGCCACACAATGTTTGAACCAAAAAATGGCTATTTTTCCTTGTTTGCATTTATATCATGTAGCTGCTATTTTGTACATATGTACATTTACATACATGTTCATGTGTATCTAACTTTTCTACAGGTACAATGTACATGTATACTTGGAAATCGGAATTATATTATATTTGTCCTGTCTCCTTTATCATGATTCATTCATTTAGTTTAAACAATATTTATTCAAAAAGTGCATGAAATATAAATATACAATATAAATACAGGGATTCGGAAACAAGAAAAACTTATATAAATCCGTCTCCCTTCATTCATTTGATTACCACATTACAATGTATACATGTATGGCAATGAGACAGCATTACCAACACACAGACAGAAATTACTTTCTTCTTATTTTAAATTTACATGTATCATATTTATGTACATAGTGCAGACTGTACAGCTAGAATTTGATACAAAAGTAAGATGATGATGTGGTATAATTGCCAATGAAGTTTTGATTAACAATTACAACTAAGTTGTGTTACTTTTGTGATTAGGTCAGGTAAAGATTTACCTATGATTTTTGGTATGCAGTAGTTTTATAAGCGTTTACATGTACATACATTTACATTTTTACTTTCCTATACTAACTTTTTTGTCCTGTCCCCTATATCATCAGAGGCGGATTTAGGGGGGGCCCTTTTTGGGGAAAAATTTGTTGCTTATATAGGGAATCATTGAAGCGTGACTGGACCGGGCCCCCTCTTAGGTCAGTCAGTGGGCCCCCACTTATGAAAATTTCTGGATCCGCCACTGATCATGATTCTTCATCTGAAACTTGGATTTTGTATATGTAAAATAATTTATTAAGTTTGTTATTAATGTATTTTTATATATAATACTTACCTAGTCCTTATTATGCCCGGGGGCACATAGGGCAAGGTTAAATATACTGGTACATAGAATTTCTTTTATTCTGACAGAAAATTTGGCTCCAATCTCTGCAATGAAAACACGATTGATCATGTTGATTGTGCTGAATGTCACGTAAGCACTTGCAGCTATTTCTTGGCTGTCCATTTGTATTGGTGGCCACTTTGTACAGTAGGCAGGATTTTAATACGAAATGAGCGACATAAAAAAAATAGGTCACTTTTTCCAACGTCATGGTAAAAATGTATACTTTTAAAAATGTTAGAATAAGTAAAATTTTGCTCCAAAAGGCAATGAATGGGTTGAAAAGGAATATTCTGTCCAACAAAATACAGGAAATAACAAGGGACATATAAAAAAGCAAGCCATACAAAAATAACTAGCCTGACAACTGACCCTGCGTATGCCCCCATGAGAATAAATTCTAAAAGACCTCCCAATCAAGATTAACAAATTGATACCAGTCACACTTGATTAACAGCAGATATTCAACAAGTAAAATTTGAATATTTTATTGCAGGTAGGTTATTTTATTTAAATTTTAAAATTACCAATGACACACTGATCTAACAAAAAAATAATGAATTTATGAAAATGCAACTTTTTTCAGTGAAATGTTAATGGTTTACAATACACAAACACTAGAAGAGACATAGTAGGGTAATCTATTAATTTTATTATGAACTCACACTTGTGAAATTTGAGCTATACAAGCACCCAAGATGCCGAATTTGAACCAAAAAAAAGGGGGAGGGCTGCGTGCCCAAACACTAATCGGCTTTTGGAGTGCTACACATAAACATCATAATGACCTGAATACTTCTAAATGTGTTTCCTTCAAATGATAAAGCAAGCAATAAGAGCATATTTGTTTATTCGCTCAATTATATTATTACATAAAACGCCGGTGAAACAAAATATACACATAGTTTTTTCCGTCAGCCGATCCGACTATTACAGGGTCTTTCAAGCGCTTTTTTCTTGCATTTCATGGCGATTATGTTACTACACGTTAAATTAATTGAAAAGTGCAGGTACAAGAGCTATACCAACCCACTACAATCTGGTATTGGTAGAAAGGCCACATTTTATATTTTTCAAAAAGTGCTGCTACTAGTTGTATAGCGTTCGTGTAAAGGAAATTTTACAACCCGAAGTGCCAAAAAGTCAATAAATCGATGAAATTCTCCATGTTTTATTGTTTTTTAATTACAAAACATCTAATAAAAAACTAGTAGCAGCACTTTCCAAGTAAAACAAGTTATGCCGATTACAGGGAGACCAATATCAGGGTGATCCGATTTCATCTTCAATCTGCACTTTTGACTTTTTGGGAAAATGTCGTTTCTTTCAGTTTGAAGTCACGTGACACTAGTGTATTTATATTTTTCTAAAAATAAAAGTTTGGAATGTAAATCAGAATAGACCCTTTTCCCTCCGTTTACTCCTTTGACGTGTATTTTGACTTTTAGACAGAGAAAAAATATCTCTGAGTTCAACATGTTCAATATGATGTTTCTTGTGTATAAAAATGGGAAATTTCTTGAAATGCCCTTAACATCGCTGCGTAGATGAAACGCGCGTCTGTCGTATCAAATTATAAGCCTGTTACCTTTGATAAGTATTTAAACCACAAGGTCGATGCCACTGATGTTGGACGTTGCGTCCCCGAGGGTTTTACCAGCCCAGTAATCAGCACTTTGGTGTTGACACGAATATCAATCATATGCATGGTCATTTTTATAAATTGACTGTTTGTAAAAGTATGCATTATTCGAAATATTAAGGATGTTCTTATCCCAGGCATAGATTACCTTAGCCGCATTTGGCACAACTTTTTGGAATTTTGGGTCCTCAATGCTCTTTAACTTTACTATTTTGATCTGAACGTCACTGACGAGTCTTATGTAGACGAAACGCGCGACTGGCGTGTCAAATTATAAGCCTGTTACCTTTGATAACTATTAAGACCACTTGGTCGATGCCACTGCTGCATGACGTTTCGTCCCCGAGGGTATCCCCAGCCCAGTAGTCAGCACTTCGGTGTTGACACGAATAGCAATCATATGCATGGTCATTTTTATAAATTTACTGTTAGTAAAACTATGAATTATTCGAAATACTAAGGATGTTCTTATCAAAGGCATATTTTACCTTAGCCGTAGTTGGCACAACTTTTTGGAATGTTGTGTCCTCAATGCTCTTTAACTTTATACTTGTTCTGCTTTCTAACTATTTTGATCTGAGCGTCACTGATGAGTCTTATATGGAAGAAACGCGCGTCTAGCGTATCAAATTATAAGCCTGGTACCTTTGATAACTATTTACACCACTTGGTCGATGCCACTGCTGGTGGACGTTTCGTTCCCGACGGCATCACCAGCCCAGTAGTCAGCACTTCGGTGTTGACATGAATATCAATCATATGTATGGTCATTTTGATAAATTTACTGTTTGTAAAAGTATGAATTATTCGAAATACTAAGGATGTTCTTATCCCAGGCATAGATTACCGTAGCCGTATTTGACACAACTTTTTGGACTTTTTGGGTCCTCAATGCTCTTGACTTTACTATTTTGATCTGAGCGTCACTGATGAGTCTTATGTAGACGAAACGCGCGACTGGCGGGTCAAATTATAAGCCTGTTACCTTTGATAACTATTTAGACCACTTGGTCGATGCCACTGCTGCATGACGTTTCGTCCCCGAGGGTATCACCAGATCAGTAGTCAGCACTTCGGTGTTGACACGAATAGCAATCGTATGCATGGTCATTTTTATAAATTTACTCTTAGTAAAAGTATGAATTATTCGAAATACTAAGGATGTTCTTATAAAAGGCATATTTTACCTTAGCCGTAGTTGGCACAACTTTTTGGAATGTTGGGTCCTCAATGCTCTTTAACTTTATACTTGTTCTGCTTTCTAACTATTTTGATCTGAGCGTCACTGATGAGTCTTATATGGAAGAAACGCGCGTCTAGCGTATCAAATTATAAGCCTGGTACCTTTGATAACTATTTACACCACTTGGTCGATGCCACTGCTGGTGGACGTTTCGTTCCCGACGGCATCACCAGCCCAGTAGTCAGCACTTCGGTGTTGACATGAATATCAATCATATGCATGGTCATTTTGATAAATTTACTGTTTGTAAAAGTATGAATTATTCGAAATACTAAGGATGTTCTTATCAAAGGCATAGATTACCGTAGCCGTATTTGACACAACTTTTTGGACTTTTTGGGTCCTCAATGCTCTTGACTTTACTATTTTGATCTGAGCGTCACTGATGAGTCTTATGTAGATGAAACGCGCGACTGGCGTATCAAATTATAAGCCTGTTACTTTGATTACTATGTACACACGATGCCACTGCTGTTTGACGTTTCGTCCCCGAGTGTATCACCAGCCCAGTTGTTTGCACTTCGGTGTTGACACGAATATCATCTATATGCATGGTCATTTTTATAAATTTACTGTTTGTAAAAGTATGAATTATTCGAAATACTAAGGATTTTCTTATCCCAGGTATAGATTTCCTTAGCCGTATTTGGCACAACTTTTTGGAATTTCGGGTCCTCAATGCTCTTCAACTTTATACTTGTTTGGCTTTCTAACTGTTTTGATCTGAGCGTCACTTATGAGTCTTATGTAGACGAAACGCGCGTCTGGCGTATCAAATTATAAGCCTGGTACCTTTGATAAATATTTACAACACTTGGTCGATACCACTGCTGGTGGACGTTTCGTTCCCGACGGTATCACCAGCTCAGTAGTTAGCACGTCGGTGTTGACATGAATATCAAATATACATTTATAGTATGTAGCTATCTTAAGTTAACACACTGGTCAATGTTTTTTTTTAAGAAAAAAATCTTCAGTTAGAACACTAGAAATGAGCTAAACTACAGAAATACAAACGATGTATCACGTCCTTAACGTTTGTCTTTGATAGTTATATATGTCTTATTTGTCATTTGATGGAAATATCCCCAATTTTGGATCGACCGAAACAATTTTCTTAACATCTAAATATGTTGCAAATAAAAGGTATTTATCACTATTTTAATTTACTAGAAGATATTTAAAAGAACCTAGATATTTTTAAAATAAAGGTTAAGTGCAAGATATATATGCTTGAATTATACAATAATTAAAGCAAAGAAAAAATTAACAATTGATGTTTTTCTTTCATTCATCTTTTATTTAAAAAAAAATAAAATAACATAATTACTACATGATTTGCATATCTACAAATTCTTAAACTGGATTGGTTCGTTAGCATTTTTTCCCTTGGTTTATATTTCGATAAACCATGTTTCCGAAACTATTTTCGTAACCTCCATTGTGATATATTCATGCGCGATACAGATGTTCAAGGGGTTCAAGAAAATTGGTCTTGATAACAACAAATTCATAACTGTTATTTATATTGTAATGACTAATAAAAAGACATCGAATAATTCATTAAAGCTTGGTAAATTCATAAATTTACAAAAAAATAGAATTCCACGAAAAATCATGAATGAGCTTGGCGCATTATCGTCAGGGGAAAACAAAGTCATACGAATGAAAACTCTCAAGATTAAGATTATTCCGTTTCTTGTATGCTTCAAATTAAAATAGTACCTCATTAAAATGAAGTTTTTGATGTAGGTGCTTTTTCAATATAAATTCTAATGCATTAATCGAACATTAATGGGTTTTAGAAAGTCAATATGACGGCTTACTCCTTATTTACGGAATGTCAATTGTGCATTTAATGGTAAACAGTAGCCAATGTACCAAAAATTGTTAATTAAAAATTGCAAATGATCGGGTTGATAATTATAAGGATTAAACACATTTTTCTAGAGGTTATTGATTTGTAAACTGGGTCGCTGACTCATAAATTTTTATAAAAAGTCAAGGACTTTAATGCAGTTTTTGAGTTTATACCGATAAACTGTATTGTTTAAGGTAAATAAAGAATAGAATCCCCCCACTTAACACATCAATTACCTCTGTCATACAAATGAAAGGTTTAGCAAGGTAATAAACCAGGTTTAATAAACCTTTTTCTAAACAAGGAAATGTTTTTACTAAGTAAGGAATATAACAGTTGATTACAGTCGTTTCATGTGTTAAAGGTTTTGATTTTGTAATTTGATAAAAAAAACTTTCCGTGTTGAATTTTCCTATGAGTTCAGTAGTTTAATTATTTTATATTTTGACAGTGCGCACAATTCGGATGAATACGTACAAAGACTGTTTACACCTAGCCTGTAACCATATTGTATTTTCTTTTTTAAATACCTAAGGTAAAATATAACCAAGGACATTGTATGTTTGTTCAAGCGGATATCTGTTAAATAAAAAGACAAAAAGCGTGTGTTTTATCTTTACTCAGTAACTACACGCGACGTTATGTAGTATGAAGTTTAAATTTTAAAATGGGATATACGTGAACGGTTTTATAGTGAATAACTCGCATTTTGACATATGACGGATATTAAAGACAGTTTGAGGTAAGAACATGTTTTTTCTGTCTTCAGACAATAGTTTGTCTTTACCAATTAACTTCTTAATACTGAACAGTTGAAAGACATCTATATTTAAATGAGATATGTAATTTAATTTTTTTCTAAAAGTAAAAGGTCAGGTTTATGAAAACTTCGCTATTAAACTCTCCTTTAAGTTTCATAACATCATTCGGTCAGTCAGAATTTTTTGCTGGTCGTCGATTGTTCTCTTTTTATAGAAAACATTTTATAATTTCTTAGTTTTTAAGGTTCTATGTAGAAAAAAAACATGATTCATTGTTGCATCCTCAGTGTATGTCTATCTATGTCGAAAAATCAGTTCCACAACGACACCCTCTAATTAATGTAAATGCAGAAAAATGTATAAAGGTTTTTAGGCTGTATGGTAGTCTAAAATGTTGATGTTATTAATAAACAAAGCAATGTCAATCAACTAACATATGTACCAGGATTTTAATTGTATATTTTCACCAGACACGCGTTTCGTCTACAAAAGACTGACTCATCATGTTAAAAAGGCCAAATGAAGTAAGAAGTTGAAACGGAATGATGAAATAAATAAAACAACAGAAACAATTACAAATAAATCTAACAAAAAAAAGGTCAATCTATTTATCATTTACATTTAGTCTGTACCGCGCGAGATTTCAAACATTCCGCAGAGCAGGGTAAATCTTTTATAAAATAAGACCATCGACAGCCGTTATGAATTCGTTACAACTAGCAGAAATGAAAAATAATATTTTAAGTGTACAGAAAATATTTCGATTAAAATCATTTAAAGTTTTCTGAAATGTTTACGTAACCCAATACTTCTTTTAAATACTTAAGGTGCAATATAACTGTTTATTCATGCGGGGACCTTTAACAAAAATCACAAAAGGCACACAATGTGTACGTGGTCGATAAAAGCTTAAGTGTTTACGACAACGTTTTATTCATTTTGATATCAACAAAACGTATTACACAGAATATTTATCGTATATATAAGGATTGAATGGCATGTAACATGATACAACTGACTATCAGCAGTATATTCCATGTCATATAAAAAAGAAGATGTGGTATGATTGCTAAAGAGACAACTCTCCACAAGAGACCATATGACGGAGAAATTAACAACTATGTGTCGCCGTAGGGTCGTCAACAATAAGCAAAGTCCATACCGCTATAAAATGACAATAACTAGTAACTAGTAAGTAAACTATTTTACTGTTTTGTACGAGAAAATTAAAACGTGTCTACTCAACAGTCATTTATATTACTTGAATTATAACCACTGCTTAATTTGTTATTGTGCAGTAGATAATGCAGATTTATAAAAAAAACCTCAGAAGGGGGGCTGGTCTACAAAAAGTCTCCTAAGTGAACCTCGTATCTGCAAGATTAAATGGCCAAAAACAAGGAACGAGATCCTGAAAGGTTTGTTTTCCAAAAACAGATAATATGATATATTCCAGGGGTAAACAAATGAAGAGAAATCACAATGATTTTATATGTGATATTATTTAACCTAGACTAGAAAGGACTATTTCACGTAAGACTACAGTTTACAAAACATTATATCGTAGCTCTTATTATTAGTTGATGTTTGTATTTCTTACCTCTAACCTTTTATTTCACCTAATCTTGTTTTTCATATGATTCAAAGATCACAATTATTTAAACAACATGTTACATTTGCTCCATGCTTTTCAATATAATTCCCCCCTTTTTTGATTACCAAACCTGACCAGAAGCATAAGATAAAATTACCTCAAACACACGACCAATTAATGGTTTACTTTTATATATTATTTTCACATTTACAATTGTGTCGAATAATAAACTTCATGGTTCAGGTCTATCGTTTTTGAATTTGGTTAATATGGCATATTTGTTTTTCTCTTTGAATGGTTCCTAACTTTTAAGAATTTTGATATTTATTAGTTTGAAATATTACGTTGCCATCTATCTATTGTTGAAGAATGTTTTATACGTCACATAAATTTGTCGTTCAAAAAGCTGTTTAACTAGTCAAGAATGATTTATTTTCAGATAGAGTTCAAATCAACAATTTTATGTCAAAACACATACTTTTGGATCCATTTATTTGTAACTCCTTCTAACAGTCAAGTAGACAAAATCAACTTTCTTTAAGACAGCATTCATATATTAAGAGTTACATAAAGGGCTTCTTGTCATACTCATGATACTAGAAAGCATTTTTTTTTACATAGAACTACACAATTAGCACTATTTGAAATAGTAAACAGTCAGTATAATAATGATATTAATGAATGACTACCCCGGAAAGACTAACTCCAAGTCTCGACAGTATCTTTCGTGTAGGTGGTAATCTGTCGAGACTTGAAGTTAGTCTTTCCGGGGTAGTTAAATCTGTCAAATATTAATAAATCACGAGCTTTAATCCAAGAGTTGAATTTCAAAGCTGTGTATTCTTTTTCAGATTAATGAATAGACTCCCACATGGTCGTTGTGTCCCCTCTTTGTATTTATTCATGAATTTCTTTTGCTTATTTGGATACATCTGTCTAGCAAATATGTTTGGCCCAACTTGATGACGTGGATTTTTTATATATCGGCTCACGGTTCGACTCTCCTTTCCCCTCCTTCGAGAATGTATTTTACACTATACAGGCTACACTAAGATTCCTAACGGCTACCCTCTACAAATAATTCATACTAATCCTTACTATTGGTGGCGTCTCTCATTCAATTGACCAGGATGATTAAACATGGATATATAGAGTCAATGAATGAGTCATCATTCAAATTTTCAGGTAAACCTTGAACAAATAAAATGTTTTTAATGGTTTGTTGCATTTCACCAAATAATTGCTGCCAATTTATACCACCATATCATCCTCTCATGTGGTGGTTGTATCATAGTCCGTGCTCGCCACAATAATGTGTTGATCCAAAACGTTTTACTTGAACCAGTAGGTCCAGCCAACATCATAGTGAATGGATGATGAAGTACAACTTTCTGCGGCGGCGGTGGATATGCATCATTGCTCAGCGTATATGGGTGACTAACTTTCCTAACACCTTTAATAAAAAGGTGCTATCAAGCTGATGTTCGGGGCTATATTATGACACATCAAACAAGTGTTTATCCTTCGTCATATCTTGATATATATCATCAATGTTGATGTTGTAGCATAGTGAGTCTGTGTCCGTAAACAAGAGTGTTGCTCTAGACCGATATTTATTCTTCAGGTAATAATAATGGAAATCGTACATAAGCGTCTTTGCCAAATCGAGTATAGTGAATCCCACGTAGATCGGTCTGTTTAAGAATAATCGTTGCTTTTACATGTGAACATGTCCAACAGCCACCAAGTCGTCGTGGAATATTTTGAAGGCATGTTATGTAGTTTTGCTGATAAATTTTCTGGCCTTTGATTGATCATTCTGGAAATAAAAGCATTCATTAATGAATGATTTTATCAAAAATGAATATAACTTTAAAGGTTCTGGACAGTCTAATAAAAAAAAAAAAAAAAGAAGGTTGAGATATTCACTGTTTGATAGAATTTCTTGACATGTTTACAAAATACAAATACAAATACAAATATTTTATTGGCACAAACACAATTACAATAATTGACAAAGGCCCATATTTCAGTGCATTAAAACAAGGAATACAGCATAGTTAAATATGTTATAGTAAAGAAGCTAAAATCTCGTTTCTATATACCAGACATTTATATACATAAGAACTAGTCTCTTCAGCTTAGCCGTATTTGGCACAACTTTTAGGAATTTTTGGGTCCTCAATGCTCTTCAACTTTGTATTTGTTTGGCATTTTAACTGTTTTGATCTGAGCGTCACTGATGAGTCTTATGTAGACGAAACTCGCGTCTGGCGTATTAAATTATAATCCTGGTACCTTTGATAACTATCAGGACTTTTAAAGAATTACTATTAATGCAGCTATTAATATTTAGCTGATTTTCACTACAACATGTAGGGAGTATATTTAATATAATATAATATTTTTAAAGTTAATTCTGTAGTTGGAAAAAAATTCGGATTTCAGCAAAAAGTGATTTTCATCCTCTACCTCACCTGATATACATACATTTCAAACTCGTTCATCGGTGGGTAAACCTAAATATCGCCCTTTTCAAGAGCAAGATTGTGTGCACTCAATCTTATTTTACACAGAGATGACCTTTCTAATTCATTACTTAAAACATCAACATAAGAACTACGCTGATCAATCACTCGTTGTTTAATACTTGGAAGATATTGTTTAATAGAAAAGTTTCCCCAGCTAAGGTTTGAAAATCATAGATTGTTTAAATGAGAATAAAGTTTCTTTGTTCAGGGGTTCTTTTTTCAGCTGCCAGAAAAACTTTGGATACAAGTGTGTTTGCAGACCTTAAAATATGATAAAAAAAACTTAAAACAAGAAAATGATATTTTTAACCACAACGGTAGCCTGCAAGGTCATTCACCACTGTACTTAATCATACCAGGTTATTGAGGTCAACAGAAAGTATTGAAATGTCTTGTTTATCGGTTTGACATTTATAGTAAAAGTATTTCAGTTTAAAAGTGAATATGATCGAGGAAATAATAAAATAAGTTTTCAATTTATACTATTTATTATATGATTAACGGAAGGATAATAATTGAATATTAAACAAAAGACGTATTATAATAGTATGTATCATCGAACACATTAACATTAAATACTTGATAAATCTCATCTTTGAAAGAATAATATTATTTAATTCAACTAATATTATGATTTACTTCTTTTGAAAGACAGCACAACGCAACAATGTTTATTATATTTTCAACATGGCGACTAATTCATATCCGACTATTGACAAGTCTAAACATGATAATATAGCACGACAAAGACAAGTTAACGCACGCTTTCAGTGATTTAGCAATTATATTATAAATTCAAATACTTAAATAAAAAAATAACCCCATAATTATTAAGATACATTATACTAATTAGTGCTAATAATATAACGATTAAATGATTTCAAAAGACCAACTAGAAATTTTGTACAATAATTCAATATGGCGGATTTATTGACACGTATCAACATATTAAAGGTCACTACATACAATAATGATCAAGTTTAAACACGCTTTCAATATTGATTTAATAATAATGTTATCACATTAATAGCCGTAGGCGTATAAATATTATTTTATATTAGAGATATTATATTCTGTTAATACACATTAAGGTGGGGTTTTCCTGTATATCTATTAATAGACTCGGGATTTTCGTCCATTGAATTTAAAGAAAAAACGTATATACTTATCCATAATTAACACAAACGTAATTAGTAACACTTCATGATTACCTTATCTCCAAAGAAAATAATTAATTTAATTAATTAATGTCATAATACTTAATGATGACATCAGAGGGTATCCTCACTGGGTATCCTCATGGATATCCTCTCCCATAGGGTTAACATTAGTAAAAGTGGCCCAGAACCGGTAGTTCCCCTACTACTTATACAGCTGGTTGTTCTGACAAAAGTCTTTTCCGCATAGATCACATTTGTACGGTTTCTCATGTGCTGTTTTATGTTATTAGAATATGTTTTCGTGTGGACTGATAAGTTACTCCTGTGACAAAATTCTTTTCCATATCCATCACATGTATACAATGGGCGCTTAGGATATATTTTCTTAATTGTGGACTGTTATTAGAATATGTTTTGATGTGGACTGATAAGTTACGCCTGTGAACAAATTCTTTTCCACACAAGTCACATTTTTTATCACCAGTATGTGATAATGGCTTTCATCATTAAAATGTTTTCTTCATACTTCATATTTAAAAGTGCTTTCACCAGGATTTGTTACTAATTCATGTTTGTATTTAAATTTGGAAAAGACTTATAATAAGTCAATGGTCATGATGGTTTTTGGTATGCAGTTGTATAAGCATTGGCACATCTCATTTACATGGGGATTGTTCAGCCATGTAACTCAGTCATGATTCATTGACTTTGAATATTTTCATAACTTGTATAAGATGTTAAAGTATTGCTATTTTGATTTCAACATTTGCACAATGAAAATTACACAAAGGCGAGACATATCTCTGTGATTACAGTTTATTTTAAATTGAATTTATTTGCCTAAAGAAATGCACTACGAAATAACTGTTCTCAGGCTTTTCTTGTTTGAATTGTTTTACATTTGTCATTTTGGATCGAAGCCTTTTATAGATTGCTGTTTAGTAAAGGTTTTGCTTATTATTGAAAACTCTCTGGTGAAGAGTCTGAGTCGTCCAATTAGCAATCATACCACATCTTCTTACTTTTAACATTATTTTACAAAAACAAGAAAAACACATTTCTGACTGAAAAACCGAATTTCGAAAAACTGTTGCTACCAAAACTTTAACATTTTCATATTATGAGTTAAGTGCTATGGTCCTTGGGATTGATTGAAAAATGACTGTTTATGACATTTCTGTGTAATAACTTGCGAAACATTTAACCAAACCTTTTAAAGTTTTCATATTTTTTGTTTCTCATGTCAAAATGTAGGTCAAGTGTGAGAGTGCCAATTTTCTTTATGCTGTTCAGGAGTTATGGCCCTTCATTGTTTCAACAATGACACTAAAATGTAAGCAAAACGTGTACATCATTTTTACAGCATCTATTTAAAAAAGAGTAACTTTGTTTTAAAGTTTATCTAATTTACTTGTACATGTATATATGGTGGAATGTAATAAAAGGACAAGGTGAGAGGATAATCAATTTGGAGACAATACAGATTTTATCAATTTTAATATTTAATCATGTGACTTATGTTGTCTATAAATTGTACATGAAGATACAGGTGTGTAGTATTCTCAGAGTCAGTCAGTGTCATGTGATCTATGTCCGTAGCATGAATGTTCCTTTCCTTATGAGGTGCTGGCCGAGAGTTGTTACTTTTAGCCAAATTTTATATTTTTGTATATGATTTCAAAAACCCAAGTAGAATCAGGTTAGCTATATAGGCTCTTGAGAGACTCTAGTTATTAAATGATATATTTCATTAAATTTAAAGTTGTTGGCATGGATAGAGAAGTTGTAGATAAGGCCACACCAATTTGATAAATAGTTCTTCGGACATTTGCTCTAAAAATTATGGGGCAAGCGAGCGAAAAGTTTTTGTTTTTAAAAAATTCTTGAAAATGAGTTTTTGACAGGCGAGTGGAGTGGTCTGCAAGAGAAGCGAGCGATATCTTTTTTTTTTAAATTGTCAATGGTTTCCCCAGGCCGTTTAATCATCGCGGTATAATGACGCTATATTTTTTTCCCGTGACGCTATAATAATTTCCGCGACGCTATAATTATTTTAAGGATGTTATTTTTCTCGTTTCTATATGGTAAAGCCATGTCCTAAATTTTGAACTTTCATCTAATCACCGCTTATGATCATAAAAAAAAATATCACCTTTAACATGTTTAATTGTAATCCCTTCAAGTCGGACAATAGAGTGATTAAATAAGTGTTATTGTACATGCTAGTTTTATCAAACAGATTAAGAAGGAAAAACACTGATGTTTTGATGCATAAGGCCTGTTATCCGATTTGAATACCTTATTCAAACAACTGTTGACTCTTTCAACTTGCAGAAGCAAATATATGAAAAAAAATCTTTTAAATGTGGTAATACCAATGACCTTCGCAAATGTAAAAAGCATGCAAAACACATGACAATTATTAAATTGATACTTCAGTTTGTTACCTTTTTAGCTCACCTGGGCCGAAGGGTCAAGTGAGCTTTTCCCATCACTTGGCGTCCGTCGTCGTCTTCCGTCGTCCGTCGTCCGTCGTCGTTAACTTTTACAAAAATCTGCTCCTCTGAAACTACTGGGCCAAATTAAACCAAACTTGGCCACAATCATCATTGGGGGTATCTAGTTTAAAAAATGTGTGGCGTAACCCGGCCAACCAACCAAGAGAACATAGGGGTAAAATGCTATTTTTTGGCTTGTAACTCAAAAACCAAAGCATTTAGAGCAAATCTGACATGGGGTAAAATTGTTTATCAGGTCAAAATCTATCCGCCCGTAAATTTTCAGATGAATCCGACAACCCGTTGTTGGGTTGCTGTCCCTGAACTGGTAATTTTGGGGAATTTTTGCTGTTTTTTGTTATTATCTTGAATATTATTATAGATAGAGATAAACTGTAAACAGCAATAATGTTCAGCAAAGGAAGATTAACAAATAAGTCAACATGACCAAAATGGTCAGTTGACCCCTTTAGGAGTTATTGACCTTTATAGTCAATTTTTAACAATTTTTCGTAAATCTTAGTAATCTTTTACAAAAATCTTCTCGTCTGAAACTACTAGGCTAAATTAAACCAAACTTGGCCACAATCATCATTTGTATATCTAGTTTGACAAATGTTTGGCGTGATCCGACCAACCAACCAAGATGGCCGCCATGGCTAAAAATAGAACATAAGGGTAAAATCCCGTTTTTGGCTCATAACTCAAAAACCAAAGCATTTAGAGCGAATCTAACGGAGTAAAATTGTTTATCAGGACAAAATCTATCTGCCCTCAAATTTTCAGATGATTCCGACAACCTGTTGTTGGGTTGCTGCCCCTGAACTGGTAATTTTAGGTAATTTTTGCTTTTTTTGGTTATAATCCTGAATATTATTATAGATAGAAATAAACTGTAAACAGCAATAATGTTCAGCAAAGAAAGATTAACAAATAATTCAACATGACCAAAATGGTCAGTTGACCCCTTTAGGAGTTATTGACCTTTATAGTCAATTTTTAACCATTTTTCGTAAATCTTAGTAATCTTTTACAAAAATCTTCTCGTCTGAAACTACTGGGCTAAATTAAACCAAACTTGGCCACAATCATCATTGGGATATCTAGTTTGACAAATGTTTGGCGTGATCCGACCAACCAACCAAGATGGCCGCCATGGCTAAAAATAGAACATAAGGGTAAAATGCCGTTTTTGGCTCATAACTCAAAAACCAAAGCATTTAGAGCAAATCTGACGGAGTAAAATTGTTTATCAGGACAAAATCTATCTGCCCTCAAATTTTTAGATGATTCCGACAACCTGTTGTTGGGTTGCTGCCCCTGAACTGGTAATTTTAGGTAATTTTTGCTTTTTTTGGTTATAATCCTGAATATTATTATAGATAGGAATAAACTGTAAACAGCAATAATGTTCAGCAAAGAAAGATTAACAAATAATTCAACATGACCAAAATGGTCAGTTGACCCCTTTAGGAGTTATTGACCTTTATAGTCAATTTTTAACCATTTTTCGTAAATCTTAGTAATCTTTTACAAAAATCTTCTCGTCTGAAACTACTGGGCTAAATTAAACCAAACTTGGCCACAATCATCATTGGGATATCTAGTTTGACAAATGTTTGGCGTGATCCGACCAACCAACCAAGATGGCCGCCATGGCTAAAAATAGAACATAAGGGTAAAATGCCGTTTTTGGCTCATAACTCAAAAACCAAAGCATTTAGAGCCACCTGACGGAGTAAAATTGTTTATCAGGTCAAAATCTATCTGCCCTCAAATTTTCAGATGATTCCGACAACCCGTTGTTGGGTTGCTGCCCCGGAACTGGTAATTTTAGGGAATTTTTGCTTTTTTTGGTTATTATCCTGAATATTATTATAGCTAGAAATAAACTGTAAACAGCAATAATGTTCAGCAAAGTAAGGTTAACAAATAAGTCATTATGACCAAAATGGTCAGTTGACCCCTTTAGGAGTTATTGCCCTTTATAGTCAATTTTTAACCATTTTTTCGTAAATCTTAGTAATTCTTTACAAAAATCTTCTCGTCTGAAACTACTGGGCTAAATTAAACCAAACTTGGCCACAATCATCATTGGGATATCTACTTTGACAAATGTTTGGCGTGATCCGACCAACCAACCAAGATGGCCGCCATGGCTAAAAATAGAACATAAGGGTAAAATGCCGTTTTTGGCTCATAACTCAAAAACAAAAGCATTTAGAGCAACCTGACGGAGTAAAATTGTTTATCAGGTCAAAATCTATCTGCCCTGAAATTTTCAGATGATTCCGACAACCCGTTGTTGGGTTGCTGCCCCGGAACTGGTAATTTCAGAGAATTTTTGCTTTTTTTGGTTATTATCCTGAATATTATTATAGCTAGAAATAAACTGTAAACAGCAATAATGTTCAGCAAAGTAAGATTAACAAATAAGTCAACATGACCAAAATGGTCAGTTGACCCCTTTAGGAGTTATTGCCCTTTATAGTCAATTTTTAACCATTTTTTCGTAAATCTTAGTACTTTTTTACAAAAATCTTCTCCTCTGAAACTACTGGGCCAAATTAAAACAAACGTGTTGGCCACAATCATCTTTGGGATATCTAGTTTAAAAATTTACGGCGTGACCCGGCCAACCAACCAAGATGGCCGCCCTGGCTAAAAATAGAACAAAAGGGCAAAATGCAGTTTTTGGCTTATAACTCAAAAACAAAAGCATTTAGAGCAAATCTGACATGCGGTAAAAGTGTTTATCAGGTAAAGATCTATCTGTCCTGAAATTTTCAGTTGAATCGAACAACCTGTTGTTGGGTTGCTGCCCCTGAATTGGTAATTTTAAGGAAATTTTGCTGTTTTTGGTTATTATCTTGAATATTATTATAGATAGAGATAAACTGTAAACAGCAATAATGTTCAGCAAAGGAAGATTAACAAATAAGTCAACATGACCAAAATGGTCAGTTGACCCCTTTAGGAGATATTGACCTTTATAGTCAATTTTTAACCATTTTTCGTAAATCTTAGTAATCTTTTACAAAAATCTTCTCGTCTGAAACTACTGGGCTAAATTAAACCAAACTTGGCCACAATCATCATTGGGATATCTAGTTTGACAAATGTTTGGCGTGATCCGACCAACCAATCAAGATGGCCGCCATGGCTAAAAATAGAACATAAGGGTAAAATGCAGTTTTTGGCTTATAACTCAAAAACCGAAGCATTAAGAGGAAATCTGACAGGGTTTAATTGTTTATCAGGTCAAGATCTATCTGCCCTGATGTTTTCACATCGATCGGACAACCCGTTGTTAGGTTACTGTCCTGAACTGGTAATTTTAAGGAAAGTTTGCCGTTTTTTGTTATTATCTTGAATATTATTATAGATAGCGATAAACTGTATACAGCAATAACGTTCAGCAAAATAAGATCTACAAATAAGTTTACATGACCAAAATAGTCAATTGACCCCTTAAGGAGTTATTGCCCTTTATAGTTAATTTTTTACATTTTTCATAAATTTTTGTAAATTTTTAGAAAATATTTTCCACTGTAATTACTGGGCCAAGTCCATTATAGATAGAGATAATTGTAGCAACAAGAATGTTCAGTAAAGTAAGATCTACAAACACATCACCATCACTAAAACACAATTATGTCATGAATTTATCTATGTCCATTGTTTAATATGCACAAGACCAAGGTGAGCGACACAGGCTCTTTAGAGCCTCTAGTTTGACAATGTTTAAGGTTAAATTCCACCAAGGGCCCTTTCCAAAAATAAATGTAATGGGGGGAGGGGAGAGGGAAGGAAGGCACTTCTTATTTGACCCCAACATGCTGATGCATACATTTTAAATTGGATATTTCATTTAAATGTTCAAGCAATTTTTCTTAAATTCCACTCATCAAATTTTTAGCTCACTTTGCGTCCGTCGTCCGTCGTCGTTAACTTTTACAAAAATCTTCTCCTCTGAAACTACTGGGCCAAATTAGTTCAAACTTGGCCACAATCATCATTGGGGTATCTAGTTTAAAAAATGTGTCTGGTGACCCGGCCAACCAACCAAGATGGCTGCCATGGCTAAAAATAGAACAAAGTTGTTATGTGGTATTTTATTTTTGCTCTGTGTGTTAATGTTTATTTTTTACATGATCCTGTTTGTGGTTCAGATTTGCAAATATCATTTTCATTATTAAGTAAAAATGTAGTTTCAATAAATTTTAGGGGGGAACATGAGGAAGCTAGATGGTTCGTGGCATTCCCTCTTAATTAGAAAATAATCTATTATAAATATTCAATCAGAATCCAAATTCAGAGCTGTTTTAAGCTTAAATGTTGTGTCCCTACTTGTTCAAATTTTCAGGGTTCAACCTATGCAGGAAAATCCGGTTTGCTGTAACTTGACAGCCTCTTGTTCTTATTGTTGAAGGCCGTACCGTTGCCTATAATTGCTTACATCCACTTCATTTGAACTTAAGTGGCAGTGATATTGTTGGCTTTTTTTAAAACTACCTCTACCCTTTTTTATTGGGAAAATATGTGTCATTTTTATCCAATTGGGAAATTTATAATAAACCATGGATTTGACTGGAACCTCAATATGCAGACCCCCTTTCAAGAGTTAACCCCTCATTTGAAATAAGACCCCTTATTGTCTGTGATGATACATAAGAAGACCCTCAAATCTGCACATATAGTCATTTTAGGCATGAAAACTGTTTAAATGAGTGTTTTTCAGTATGTATTCATGAACAATTACTACTGATACTGCACTGTTTGGGAAAAAAGTTGTCTTTTTGGGAATAATTTTAAGCCATTTTTAACTCACCTGGCACGAAGGGCCGAGTGAGCTTTTCTCATCACTTTGCGTCCGGCGTCCTCTGTCGTCGTCGTCCGGCGTTAACTTTTACAAACATCTTCTCCTCTGAAACTACTGGACCAAATTTAACTAAACTTGGCCACAATCATCATTGGGGTATCTAGTTTAAAAAAATGTGTCCAATGACCTGGCCAACCAACCAAGATGGCCACCATGGCTAAAAATAGAATTTAGAGCAAATCTGACTGGGATAAAAATGTTTACCAAGTCAAGATCTGTCTGCCCTGAAATTTTCAGATGAATAAGACAACCGGTTGTTGGGTTGCTGCCCCTTAATTGAAAATTTTAAGGAAATTTTGCTGTTTTTTGGTTATTATCTTCAATATTATTATAGATAGTAATAAACTGTAATCATTAATAATGTTCAGCAAAGTAAAATCTACAAATAAGTCAACATGACCAAAATGGTCAGTTGACCCTTTAAGGAGTTATTGCCCTTTATAGTATTTTTTTACCAATTTTCGTAAATTTTTGTTATCTTCTTCAAAAATCTTCTCCTCTGAAACTACTTGGCCAAATTTTATCAAACTTAACCCAAACATAATTAGGGTATCTAGTTTTAAAAAAATTGTGCGATGACCCGCCAACCAACTAAGGTGGCCGCCATGGCTGAAAATAGAACATAGGGTTAAATGTAGATTTTGGCTTATAACTCTGAAACCAAAGCATTTATCGCAAATCTGACTAGTGGTTAAATTGTTTATCAAGTCAATATCTATCTGCCCTGAAATTTTCAGATGAATTGAACAACTGGTTGTTGGGTTGCTGCCTCCCAATTGGTAATTTTTTTAAAGAAATTTTTCCGTTTTTATGCCCCACCTACGATAGTAGAGGGGCATTATGTTTTCTGGTCTGTGCCTCCGTTCGTCCGTTCGTTCGTCCGTTCGTTCGTCCCGCTTCAGGTTAAATTTTTTGGTCGAGGTAGTTTTTGATGAAGTTGAAGTCCAATCAATTTGAAACTTAGTACACATGTTCCCTATGATATGATCTTTCTAATTTTAATGTCAAATTAAAGTATTGACCCCAATTTCATGGTCCACTGAACAAAGAAGAAGATAGTGTGAAGCTCAGGTTAAAGTTTTTGGTCAAGGTAGTATTTGATGAAGTTGAAGTCCAATCAACTTGAAACTTAGTACACATGTTAACTATAATATGATCTTTCTAATTTTAATGCCAAATTAAAGTATTGACCCCAATTTCACGGTCCAGTAAACATGTAAAATGATAGTGCGAGTGGGGCATCCGTGTACTATGGACACATTCGTGTTGGTTATTATCTTGAAAACTATTATAGATAGAAATAAACTTTAAACAGCAATAATGTTAAGCAAAGGTATATCTACAAATAAGTCAACTAGACCAAAATGGTCAGTTGACCCCTTAAGGAGTTAATTCCCTTTCTGGTCAATTTTTTACAATTTTCATTAATTTGGTAAATTTTTGTAAATTTTTACAAAATATTTTCCTCTGTAACGAAAGGGCCAAGTTTCTTATAGATAGAGAAAATTGTAAGTAACAAGAATGTTTCGTTAAGTAAGATCTAAAAACACACCACCCTCACCAAAACACAATTTTGTCATGAATCCATCAGTGTAATGTTTTAACATGCACATAGACCAAGGTGAGCGACACAGGCTCTTAAGAGCCTGTATTTTTTTTCAAATTGGGATTTTTTCCAGGGGAAAAAACCTTTATTCTCCGGTAATTTAAGGCAAACAATATCACTGAGTGGATAGTTGTCTCATTGGTAATCATATCTCCTTATTTTTATAAATATACAATGATTTTATTTTCTTTTACAGGATATAATGGCAAGTTGGGATGAGGTAAGTTTTTCTTGTTAAATGTCAGTGTCATATGACCTATGTCATGTGACCCATGTTGTCTATAAACTGTACAGAAAGATACAGGCGTGCAGTATTCTCAGAGTCAGTCAGTGTCATGTGACTTATGTTGTCTATAAAATGTACATAAAGATAAGGCGTGTAGTATTCTCAGAGTCAGTCAGTGTCATGTGACTAATGTTGTCTATAAACTGTACATACAGATACAGTCGTGCAGTATTCTCAGAGTCAGTCAGTGTCATGTGATCTATGTCATGTGACCTATGTTGTCTATAAAATGCACATAAAGATACAGGCGTGCAGTATTCTCAGATTCAGTCAGTGTTGTGTGACGTATGTCATGTGACCTATGTTGTCTATAAACTGTACATAAAGATACAGGCGTGCAGTATTCTCAGAGTCAGTCAGTGTCATGTGATCTATGTCATGTGACCTATGTTGTCTATGAAATGTACATAAAGATACAGGTGTGTAGTATTCTCAGATTCAGTCAGTGTTGCGTGACATATGTCATGTGACCTATGTTGTCTATAAACTGTACATAAAGATACAGGCGTACAGTATTCTCAGGGGGAGAACAGGAGAAATCAAAATGACTACAGTGAACAGAATTTCAATAAACAAATTCCAGGAGACAAAAAGAAAGAAACGTAAGATATTGTAGGACATTCACATCTCTTTAAGTCGAAAAGAATCTGTCAACGCCATGGAAAAAAATGAAAAACAATCAAAATTCAACAGTCTACATTAGTCATTTCAGGGCCTTTTATAGCGGACTATGCCATATGGGCTTTGATCATTGTTGAAGGCTGTACGGTGATCTATGGTTGTTATTTTCTGCGTCATTTGGTCTATTTTGTAGAATTGTCTCATTGGCAATAATACAACAAACTAAAGACCGAGCAACACAAACCTCTATCATGTCAATAAAAACTAAGGCTGATCTCAAAACTGATGTATAATAGAATTGTCTACAGACTTTTTCTATTGTCTCTGAAATTATAGACAATAATTTCACTCTTTCTTGGTAATCACTGTATTTGGTATAAACTGTTGAAAATGTAAAAATGTAGCTTGTCATATTAAATTATTACATTTATAATACATTTGTATGTTCTAGAGGAAAATGTAAAAGCTTTGTTTTGCTTACAGAAACTTCTTACAGCTGCATATGAGGGGAATATAAAAGAGGTAGAATTATGTATAAAGAACGGAGCTAGTTTGGAATGTAGAAAGGTAAGTGAAGTAAAATGTTTGACACATATAAAGTTATTTAGTATATAGTACACACAATTTGAATCAGTCAAATGTTACTCCTATTTATTTTCAGTGGTTGAATGTTAATTTTTAGTTATTGCAAATACCCTTGTCTCAAAATATAAAGAAACATCATTACGCAACCTGAATGTATATAGAACTCTTGTATTCAACAATAACAGTGTGAAACATCATTACACACCACGGAAGTATACAGCTCCTGTATTCAACACCAATACCCAAGTAAAAAAGTGATAAACCACATTAAGTACATGAAGTAGAAGAAGAATGCCATGGCCAGACAGAAAGACAAACAACAACCACAAACAAACATACTTTATTACACTGATGAATACCACTCCAGTTTGTATGTCAGAAAGTTTGCTGTCTGATACTTCATAACTGTATACAACTGAAATATTGTGATTTACTTTATTACACTGATGAATACCACTCCAGTTTGTATATCAAAGGGGTTGCTGTCTGATACTTCCTTACTGTAGACAACTGAAATATTGTGATTTACTTCATTACACCAACATGTGACATATCAATGACCTACTTATACTCAGCACCAACATGTGATATAACAATGACACTCTTATACTCAATACCAATATGTGACATAGCAATGACATACTTAAACTCAACACCAACACATATGACTAGTATACTCAACACAATTATGTGACCTAGCCATGACACTCTTATAGTTAACACCAATATGTGACATAGCAATGATACTCTTATACTCAATATTAGCATGTGACATAGCAATGACACTCTACCTCAACACCAACATGCGACATATCAATGACACTCTTATAGTCAACACCAACATATGACATAGCAAATGACACTCTTATAGTCAACACCATCATGTGACATATCAGTGACACCCTTTACCTCAACACTAACATGTGACATATCAATGACACTCGTATAGTCAACATCAGCATGTGACATATCAATGACACTCTTATAGTCAACACCAACCTGTGACATATCAATGACACTCTTATAGTCAACACCAAAATGTGACATATCAATGACACTCTTATAGTCAACACCAACATGTGACATAGAAATGACACTCTGTACCTCAACACCAATATGTGACATAGCAGTGACACTTTAATACACAACATTAGCATATGAGATAACAATGGCATTCTTATACTCAACACCAACATGTGACATATCACTGACACTCATTAACTCAACACCAACATGTGACATAGCAATGACTCTCTTATAGTCAACACCAACATATCACTTAGCAATGACATTATTATAGTCAACACCAACATGTGACATCACAATGACACTCTTTACCACAACACCAATATGTGACATAGCAGTGAGACTCTTATAGTCAACACCAACATATCACTTAGCAATGACATTATTATAGTCAACACCAACATGTGACATATCAATGACACTTTTTACCTCAACACCAACATGTCACTGAGCAATGGCACTCTTTACCTCAATGCCAATATTTGATATTGCAAAGATACTCTTTACCTCTACACTAACATATAACATAGCAGTGACACAATTAACCTCAACACAAGCATGTGACATAGCAATGACACTCTTTACCTCAACACCAACATGTGACATAGTAATGACACTCTTATACTCAACACCAACATGTGACATAGCAATGACACTCTTATAGTCAACACCAACATGTGACATATCAATGACACTATTATAGTCAACACCAACATGTGACATATCAATGACACACTTTACCTCAACACCAATATGTGACATAGTAGTGACACTCTTATAATCAACATTAGCATGTAAGATAGCAATGACATTCTTATAGTCAACACCAACATGTGACATAGCCATGACACTCTTATAGTCAACACCAACATGTGACATATCAATGTCACTGAACAATGGCACTCCTTACCTGAACACCAACATGTGATATAGTAATGACACTCTTTACCTCAACACTAACATGAGACATATCAATGACACTCTTATAGTCAACACCAACATGTGACATATCAATGACACTCTTATAGTCAACACCAACATGTGACATAGCAGTGACACCCTTTACCTCAACACCAACATATGACATATCAATGACACTATTATAGTCAACACCAACATGTGACATATCAATGACACTCTGTACCTCCAAACCAATATGTGACAAAGCAGTGACACTCTAATACTCAACATTAGCATGTGAGATAGCAATGTTATATTATACTCAACATTAACATGTGACATAGCAATGACACTCTTTATCTCATCACCAATATGTGACGTAGCAGTGACACTCTTATACTCAACATTAGCATGTAAGATAGCAATGACATTCTTATACTCAACACCAACATAGGACATATCAATGACACTCTTATAGTCAACATCAACATGTGACATAACAATGACACTCATTACCTCAACACCAACATGTGACATAGCAATGACATTCTTACACTCAACACAAGCATTTGTCATATCACTGACACCCTTTACCTTAACACCAACATTTGACATATCAATGACACTCTGATACTCAACACCAACATGTGACATATCAATGACACTCTGATACTCAACACCAACATGTGACATACCAATGACACTCTGATACTCAACACCAACATGTGACATATCAATGACACTCTTATTGTCAACACCAACATGTGACATAGCAATTACACTCTTATAGTCAACACCAACATATCACTTAGCAATGACACTATTATAGTCAACACCAACATGTGACATAGCAATGACACTCTTATAGTCAACACCAACATATCACTTATCAATGACATTATTATAGTCAACACCAATATGTGACATCGCTTTGCCAATCTTATAGTCAACACCAACATGTGACATAGCAATGACACTCTTATACTCAACACCAACATGTCACTTAACAATGACACTCTGATACTCAACACCAACATGTGACATAGCAATTACACTCTTACAGTCAACACCAACATGTGACATAGCAATAACACTCTTATAGTCAACACCAACATGTGACATAGTAATGACACTCTTTACCTCAACACTAACATGAGACATATCAATGACACTCTTATAGTCAACACCAACATGTGACAATTAATAACACTCTTATAGTCAACACCAACATGTGACATAGCAGTGACACCCTTTACCTCAACACCAACATATGACATATCAATGACACTATTATAGTCAACACCAACATGTGACATAGCAATGACACTCTGTACCTCCACACCAATATGTGACATAGCAGTGACACTTTAATACTCAACATTAGCATGTGAGATAGCAATGACATTCTTATACTCAACATCAACATGTGACATAGCAATGACACTCTTTATCTCATCACCAATATGTGACGTAGCAGTGACACTCTTATACTCAACATTAGCATGTAAGATAGCAATGACATTCTTATACTCAACACAAACATGTGACATATCAATGACACTCTTATTGTCAACACCAACATGTGACATATCAATGACACTCTTATAGTCAACATCAACATGTGACATAACAATGACACTCATTACCTCAACACCAACATGTGACATAGCAATGACACTCTTACACTCAACACAAGCATTTGTCATATCACTGACACCCTTTACCTCAACACCAACGTTTGACATATCAATTACACTCTGATACTCAACACCAACATGTGACATATCAATGAAACTATGATACTCAACACCAACATGTGACATACCAATGACACTCTGATACTCAACACCAACATGTGACATATCAATGACACTCTTATTGTCAACACCAACATGTGACATAGCAATTACACTCTTATAGTCAACACCAACATATCACTTAGCAATGACACTATTATAGTCAACACCAACATGTGACATAGCAAAGACACTCTTATAGTCAACACCAACATATCACTTATCAATGACATTATTATAGTCAACACCAATATGTGACATCGCTTTGCCAATCTTATAGTCAACACCAACATGTGACATAGCAATGACACTCTTATACTCAACACCAACATGTCACTTAACAATGACACTCTTTACCTCAACACCAACATTTGACATAGCTATGACAATCTTTGCCTAAACACCAATATGTAACATAGCTATGACACTCTTATAGTCAACACCAACATTTGACATATCAATGACACTCTGATACTCAACACCAACATGTGACATAGCAATGACACTCTGATACTCAACACCAACATGTGACATACCAATGACACTATGATACTCAACACCAACATGTGACATATCAATGACACTCCTATTGTCAACACCAACATGTGACATAGCAATTACACTCTTATAGTCAACACCAACATATCACTTAGCAATGACACTATTATAGTCAACACCAACATGTGACATAGCAATGACACTCTTATAGTCAACACCAACATATTATTGGATTCAGACCAGGGAAGTTGTAATACATGAATATCATTGCATATGATGCACTATCATCTTAACTTTGGTAAACGAAGCCTATTACAAAAACATATATACCACAAGTACCAGCTAACATAAATCTATGACAAGCCGTTTAGCTATTTATTCGAATTTCAAACTATCTCATAATATATAAGATATCTTATGTAATATATAAGATATCTCATATAATATATCAGACTTATTTAAGATATCTTAAAGTATATGAAATATCTTATAAATATGCTTTGTATAAGATATCTTATATAGTTTATTGGATATCATATTAAGAAATTTGTATGAAATATCTTATAATTTATATACGATATCTCTAATAATATTTCTTATAATATATAAGATATCATAAATAATATTTTTTATAAGATATCTTAGATAAAATAGATATCTTATATAATATAGAAGATATCTAATATCGATTTTCAAATATATATCTGACATAAACTTTATATAAGATATCTTACAAATATACTTTATACAAGATATCTTGTATAGTTTATAAGATATCTTATATAGTTAGTTTATAAGATATCTTATATAGTTAGTTTATAAGATATCTTATAAAGAAAATTAAATTAGAAATCTTATAAACTATAAGATATCTCATAAATTATTTAAGATATCTCGTGAACTATATAAGATGTCTTATAAACTTTATAAGATATCTTTCAAACTATATCAAATATCTAATGAACTATTATATAAGATATCTTATAAAGTTTATGAGATATCTTGAAGTTAGATTAAATAGCAAAACGGCTTGCCATATTAACCAGTGAAAAAAAATCATCCATTGGGTATTTTTTCAACAAAATCATCTTTATAAAATTACCTTGATTTAAATGTATTTCAAATAGAACTGGCCAATTGTCGAATTCAGAAAAGCAATTATAAAAGTATATATACATAGAAAAAAGTGCAAAATATAAAATGAAATAATTTCTTTTACAAAACAAGTTTTAATCAAATTACATAACCGGCTCTAATGGGCGATCTGCTTAACCATTAAAATTCATTCATCAATGTTATATCATTTGAATTTGCTCTTTGCCGAGGTCTGTTTTGACACCCATTTTGACAAAAAGCATATTTTTTATCAACCTGCTGAGCATGCTGAGCGATCTACTTTTACGAGACCAAATACTCCGATAACATTTTAACTTCAATTGAATCCGGCCGCCAAAATTGTTTACCTCATGTTGACATAATTAAATTGTTGTTAATGCGATCATAGTCAGCATTCTTATCCGGATTTTACGTGTTGATGAAAAATTACAGTTGCTGTAATCGGTGACGGAAACTTTTCCGGAAATATCGATTTTTGTTTTCTTTTCCTGAATTGGGAATTTATATTTACAAACATTTTTTGGGGGGCCCCTGGCCTATTTAAGGGCCGTTAAGCGGCCCTAAACTATATAGTGGAATCATCACTGCTTCTACTCACCACAAATATACATCATTGCTATATTACCCTTACACTCACCACAAACATACACCATTGCTATATTTCCCTTATACTCAGCACAATCATACACCATTGTTATATTACTATGATTACCCTTATGCTCACCACAGCATACACCATTTCTATATTACCCTTATACTCAGCACAAACATACAGCATTGCTATAATACCCTTACACTCACCACAAACATACACCATTGCTATATTACCCTTATACTCAGCACAAACATACACCATTACTATATTACCCTTATACTCACCACAAACAAACACCATTGCTATATTACCCTTATACTCACCACAAACATACACCATTGCTATATTACCCTTATACTCAGCACAAACATACACCATTGCTATATTACCCTTACACTCAGCACAAACATACACCATTACTATATTACCCTTATACTCAGCACAAACAAACACCATTGCTATATTACCCTTATACTCACCACAAACATACAGCATTGCTATATTACCCTTATACTCATCACAAACATACACCATTGCTATTTCACCCTTATACTCACCACAAACATACATCATTGCTATATTACCCTTATACTCAGCACAAACATACCCCATTGCTATATTACCCTTATACTCAGCACAAACAAACATCATTGCTATATTACCCTTACCCTCACCACAAACATACCCCATTGCTATATTACCCTTATACTCAGCACAAACATACACCATTGCTATATTACTATGATTACCCTTATGCTCACCACAAACATACCCCATTGCTATATTACCCTTATACTCAGCACAAACAAACATCATTGCTATATTACCCTTACACTCACCACAAACATACCCCATTGCTATATTACCCTTATACTCAACACAAACATACACCATTGCTATATTACTATGATTACCCTTATGCTCACCACAGCACACACCATTTCTATATTACCCTTATACTCAGCACAAACATACAGCATTGCTATAATACCCTTATACTAAGCACAAACAAACACCATTGCTATATTACCCTTATACTCAGCACAAACATACACCATTACTATATTACCCTTATACTCAGCACAAACAAACAACATTGCTATATTACCCTTATACTCACCACAAACATACACCATTGCTATATTACCCTTATACTCACCACAAACATACACCATTGCTATATTACCCTTATACTCAGCACAAACATACACCATTACTATATTACCCTTATACTCAGCACAAACAAACACCATTGCTATATTACCCTTATACTCACCACAAACATACAGCATTGCTATATTACCCTTATACTCATCACAAACATACACCATTGCTATTTCACCCTTATACTCACCACAAACATACATCATTGCTATATTACCCTTATACTCAGCACAAACATACCCCATTGCTATATTACCCTTATACTCAGCACAAACAAACATCATTGCTATATTACCCTTACACTCACCACAAACATACCCCATTGCTATATTACCCTTATACTCAGCACAAACATACACCATTGCTATATTACTATGATTACCCTTATGCTCACCACAGCATACACCATTTCTATATTACCCTTATACTCAGCACAAACATACAGCATTGCTATAATACCCTTACACTCACCACAAACATACACCATTGCTATATTACCCTTATACTCAGCACAAACATACAGCATTGCTATAATACCCTTATACTAAGCACAAACAAACACCATTGCTATATTACCCTTATACTCAGCACAAACATACACCATTGCTATACTACCCTTATACCCAACACAACATACACCATTGCTATAATACCCTTATACCAAACACAACATACACCATTGCTATATCACCCTTATACTCAGCACAAACATACACCATTGCTATATTACCCTGATACCCAACACAACATACACCATTGCTATATTACCATGATTACCCTTATACTCAACACAAACATACACCATTGCTATATTACCATGATTACCCTAATACTCACCACAAACATACACCATAGCTATAATACCCTTATACTCACCACATACACCATTGCAATATCACCCTTATACTCACCACAAACATACACCATTGCTATAATACCCTTATACTCACCACATACACCATTGTTTTATTACCCTTATACTCAGCACAAACATACACCATTGCTATATTACCCTTATACTCAGCACAAACACCATTGTTATATTACCCTTATACTCACCACAAACATACACCATTGCTATATTACCGTTATACTCACCAAAAACATACACCATTGCTATATTACCCTTATACTCACCACAAACATACACCATAACTATATTACCCTTACACTCACCACAGACATACACCATTGCTATATTACCCTTACACTCACCACAAACATACACCATTGCTATATTACCCTTATACACAACAACTCATAATATATGAAGCAGCTGGTAGACACCCAACATTTTACACGGAAATACCACTAAATATTTTCTAAGCTTTGATCATTATTTTGAATTTACACAAAAATCAGACATGTTTAAGGGACCACGCATATTTGTTAGAATTATATAAAGTGGGATCTCATTTTATTCGTAACACAGAACTAAATCAGATAGTAAAGGTTTTATTTTGTTTCTTGACGAAAAATTATTTTGTAAACATTTGATTTTAATGAGAAGTTGATGAGAACGAGTTGTGTTAACATCTTTAATTAAATAATGTTACTTCTACAGATCTAATGTAAAACATCTTTTTAAAATAACAAATACTTGTCAGAATTATATAAAATGGGGTCTTATTTTTCTTGTCTCTTCGTACTGAATCAGAAAATATAACTCGTTTTAATGTTTCTTAAAAAAAAATTTTTTTTTTACTTGACAATTCTAATGGAAGTTCTGACATATCACAATAAAACATGTTGTTTATTTATTGTTTATGTAGAATATAAATACAACTGATTTTATTGAGTTTTGACCACAGATCCATGTAATATATATTTTGTTTATATTTATTACACAACATTGTCCAGTTTATGACACAAGTTTTGATGTCTGTTTTATGTTGATATTACAGTTGGGAAGGACACCATTAATGTTGGCGGCTCGGTACGGACACCTGAAGGTGGTGACTTTCCTAGTCACTCACGGCAGTCAGTTGGAAGCTACATCCACGGTAATGATAGATTAATCAACTTACTCTGACCAAACATCACTTTTTACAAAATCATGATGTTAATCAGACAGGTTTAATGGACAACAAATACTTGTTAGAATTATATAAAGTGGGGTCTCATTTTATTCGTAACACAGAACTGAATCAGATAGTTAAGGTTTTATTTTGTTTCCTGATGAAAAATTATTTTGTAAACATCTGATTTTAATAAGTTGATGAGAAAAAGTTTTGTTAACATCTTTAGTCAGATAATGTTAATTCTACAGATCTAATGTAAAACATCTTTTAAAATTAACAAAAACTTGACAGAATTATATAAAGTGGGGTCTTATTTCTCTCGTCTTTTCGTACTGAATCAGAAAATATAACTCATTTTAATGTTTCTTGATTTTTTTTTTTTTTTTCAACTTTTCATCATTCTACGTAACCATTGTTAATCAGACAGATTTAATGGACAACAAATATTTAACAGAATTATATAAAGTGGGGTCTCATTTTAATTGTCTTGTCCAGCTGAGTCCATTGATATAAATATTGTTTATGTTTCTTGAAAAAAGTTATTTAACCTGACAGTTCTGACATCTCACAATAAAACATGTTGTTTATTTGTTGTTTATGTAGAATATAAATAAAAGTGTGACTGGTCATTTTATTCAGTTTTGACCACTGATTCATGTGATATATATTTTGTTTATATTTATTACACAACATTGTCCAGTTTATGACACAAGTTTTGATGTCTGTTATATTTTGATATTACAGGCTGGATTGACATCATTAATGTTGGCGGCTCGGGAAGGACACCTGGAGGTGGTGACTTACCTAGTCACTCACGGAAGTCAATTAGAAGCAACATCCAAGGTAATGATAGATATAATCACCTTACTCTGACCAAACATCACTTTATACAGAATCTACACAAAATCATGTTGTTAATCAGACAGGTTTACTGGACAACAAATATTTGATAGAATTATATAAAGTGGGGTATCATTTTATTCGTAACACAGAACTGAATCAGAATGTTAAAATTTTATTTTGTTTCTTGACGAAAATTTTTGTTGTAAACATCTGATTTTAATGAGAAGTTAAAGAGAACAAGTCTTTTGTCAGATAATGTTAATTCTATAGATTTAATGTAAAATTTCTTTAAAAAAAAAAATACTTGTCAGAATTATTTAAAGTGGGGTCTTATTTTTCTTGTCTCTTCGTACTGAATCAAAAAATATTACTCATTTTAATGTTTTTCAACTTTGGTCATTCTACTGAATCAACATAAAATTATGTTGTTTATCATACATGTTAAATGGACAACAAATACTTGTGAGACTTATATAAAGTGAGGGTTGCTATTATTTGACTTGTTACACTTATATAATTAAGAGTTTACAATTTTTTTACCTTTTTTGTTTCACTGAATCAGAAAATATGCATTGAATTTATATATCTTAATCTACCATTATAGTTTATACACATATATAATTGGATATTTTCTTACCCGATGTTATATTTCTTACATTTGGTAAATTTGTTGACTCCTCTCATGATTTTGTTATCACACACCATTAACATGTTTATATTTTTATCTTGTTATAGAATGGAGAAACAGCTTTACATTATGCTGCTCAGTTTGGACAGATTGATGTAACAAAATGGTTAACAGATAAAGGATGCAGTCCTTGGGTGAAAACAAAACAGGTAACATTCAGTTTTATTCTTATTAGATAGATAGATATTTTATTCTCTTAAAAACTAAATACAAGTCAACAGAGAAAGTACAATTACAATATAAATACAAATACCATAGTTGAGGATAAACAGCTGCAGATAAAATATAATAAAGTACAACTTTTAAGTTTATGATGAAATACCTGTATAATAAACAGGTTAAACTAAATTTGAAAAAAATCAGTCTGTGCTTAACTTTTACATGGAGGGACAAACCTTTTTATTAATACACCTAATGAATGAACACAGTTTTCTTCAGGAGGCTCGCGGGTATAAGATTTTCAAAAAAAAATTAAACAATAATTTTTTATTACAAATTTCATTTATTATCTTAAGTAGTTTTACTTTATCATTATGGTACAAGAATCATTCCAAAAAATCAATTCTTGTTGGCCTCAGGTGACTTTTAAAATGTAGACATCATTTAAAAAGCTCCAAATTATCTCCCTTTGGTGCAAAAATGCCATTTTTTGGCAATAAAATTGAAATATCTTTTTTAACTCATAGGTGACCAATATTTTTTATTGTTGTTTCCGAAAAAGCTGTACATAAACTAAATAACTGTAAAATTTAAGCGATTTCTGTAATTTAGTTCGATATTACAACTATTTCCCGTATTAGGTCAACAGAAAAAAAGGACATTAACAAAAATGTATGCTTCTTTCGAAGGCAGATTGTGAGCGTAAATGAACGGTGACCCCATTTTTTTTAAATTAAAAAAAATGATTAAGACCCGCGCGCCCACTAAAAACTGATTGTTTTTTGTTGAGCTTGACTTTAATCTCAGAAAGCTCAGCATAGGGATAGTGATCAAGCAGTGGCGGCGGCGTTAGCTAACTTCTTAAAAGCTTTATATTTCAGAAGGTGGAAGACCTGGATGCTTCATATTTTGTATATGGATGCCTCATTTTACGAAGTTTCCGCCAGTCACATGTCCAATGTTCTTGACCTCATTTTCATGGTTCAGTGACTACTTGAAATTTTTTTTTTGTATTGTTAAATTCTCTTTTATAAGTTATAGTATAACTATATTTGGTATGTGAGTACCTTGCAAGGTCCTCATGCCCGTCAGACAGTTTTCAATTGACCTAGACCTCATTTCATGGATCAGTGAACAAGGTTAAGTTTTGGTGGTCAAATTAATATATACTATTGGAAGGACTGTTAGGTGTACATGTATAACTGGCAGGTGTCATCTGACCTTAACCTCATGTTCATGGTTCAGTGGTTATAGTTAGTGTTTGTGTTTTGGTCTGTTTTTCTTATATTGTATGTAATAGGTCTACTATATTTGGTGTATGGAATGATTGTAAAGTGTACATGTCTAGCTGGCAGGTGCCAACTGACCTTGACCACATTTTCATGGTTGAATGGTCAAATATAAAAAAAGAAGATGTAGTATGATTGCCAATGAGACAACTGTCCACAAGAGACCAAAATGACACAGACATTAACTATACGGCCTTCAACAATGAGCAAAGCCCATACTGCATAGTCAGCTATAAAAGGCCCCGATAAGACAATGTAAAACAATTCAAACGAGAAAACTAACGGCCTTATTTCTATAAAAAAATAAACGAAAAGTTAAGTTTTTGAGTTTTGGTCTTTTTTTCTAATACTACACAATGTATATTCAATAGGTCAACTATATTTGGTGTATGGAAATATTTTATGATCAATATGTCAGTCGCGTAGTTTTTATTTGACCTTGACCTCATTTTAAGGGTTCATTGCTCAGTGTTAAGTTTTTGGGTTTTGATCTGTTTTTCTTAAACTATAAGCAATAGGTCAACTATATTTGTTGTATGGAAGAACACACCCTACACCAATCTTAAACTACTTACACAACTACCATCTCATCATACTCCACCAACACATCCTACACCAATAATTTACTACTGACACAACTACCATCTCATCATACTCTACCAACACACCCTACATCAATCATATACTACTGACACAACTACCATGACTACCATCTCATCATACTCTACCAACACACCCTACATCAATCATAAACTACTGACACAGCTACCATCTCATCATACTCTACCAACATACCCTATATCATTCATATACTACTGACACAGCTACCATCTCATCATACTCTACCAACACACCCTACATCAATCATAAACTACTGACAAAACTACCATCTCATCATACTCTACCAACATACCATACATCAATAATATACTACTGACACAGCTACCATATCATCATACTCCAAAAACACACCTAACACCAATGTTTTACTACTGACACAACTACTATGACTACCATGTCATCATACTCCACCAATACACCCAACATCAATCCTAAACTACTAACACAACTACCACCTCATCATACTCTACCAACACACCCTACATCAATCATATACTACTGACACAGCTAATATCTCATCATACTCCACCAACACTTCTAACACCAATCATATACTACTGACACAACTACCATGACTACCATCTCATCATACTCTACCAACACACCCTATATGAATTATAAACTACTGACACAACTACCATCTCATCATACATCACCAACACACCCTACATCATTCCTAAACTACTGACACAACTACCATCTCTTTATACTCCACCAACTCAGCCTACATCAATCCTAAACTACTGACACAACTACAATCTCATCATACTGTACCAACACACCCTACATCAATCATATACTTATGACACAGCTACCATCTCATCATACTCCACCAACAGGCCCTACCTGAATCATATACTACTGACACAGCTACCATCTCTTTTTACTCCACCAACACAACCTACATCAATCATATGCTACTGACACAACTACTATCTCATCATACTCCACCAACACATCCTACATCAATCATATACTACTGACATAACTATCATCTCATCATACTCCAACAAAACACCCTACATCAATCATATACTTATGACACAGCTACCATCTCATCATACTCCACCAACAGGCCCTACCTCAATCATATACTACTGACACAGCTACCATCTCATTTTACTCCACCAACACACCCTACATCAATCTTATACTACTGACACAGCTACCATCGCATCATACTCCACCAACACACCTAACACCAATCATATACTACTGACACAACTTCCATGACTACCATCTCATCATACTCCACCAACACACGCTACATCAATCGTCAACTAATAACACAACTACCATCTCATCATCATCCACCAACACACCCTACATCAATCTTATACTACTGACAAAACTACCATCTCGTCATATTTCACCAACACACCTAACACCAATCATATACTACTGACACAACTACCATGACTACCATCTCATGATACTCTACCAACACACCCTACATTAATACTAAACTACTGATAAAACTACCATGACTACTATTTCAGCATTCTCTACCAACACACCTTACATCAATTCTAAAATACTGACACAACTACCATCTCATCATACTCCACCAACACACCCTACATCAATCATATACTACTGACACAACTACCATCTCACTATACTCCACCAACACACCCTATATCAATCATAGACTACTGACACAACTACCATCCCATCATACTCCACCAACACACATACCACCAATCATACACTACTGACACAACTACTATCTTATCAGACTCCTCAAACACACCCTACATCAATCCTTAGCTAATGACAGAACAACCATCTCATAATACATCACCAACACACCCTACACCAATCCTAAACTACTGATAACTACCATCTCACCATACTCCACCAACACACCCTACATCAATCATGTACTACTGACACAACTACCATCTAATCATACTCCAACAACACGCCTAACACCAATCATATACAACTGACACAACTGCCATGACTACCATCTCATTATACTCTATCAACACACCCTACATCAATCCTAAACTACTGACACAACTACCATGACTACCATCTCATCATACTCCACCAACACACCTTATATCAATTTTTAACTACTGACACAACTACCATGACTACCATCTCATCATACTACACCAACACATCTTAGATCAATGATATACTACTGACACAACAACCATCTCAGCATACGTCACCAACACACGATACATCAATCATAAACTACTGACACAACTACCATCTCATCATACTCTACCAACACACCCTACATCAATCATATACTACTGTCACAACTACCATCTCATCATACTCTACCAACACACCCTACATCAATCCTAAACTACTGACACAACTACCATTACTACCATCTCATCATACTCTATCAACACATCCTACATCAATTCTAAACTACTGACACAACTACCATGACTACCATCTCATCATATTTCACCAACACATCCTACATCAATCCTAAACTACTGACGACTTCCATCTCATCATACTCCACCAAAACACCCTACATCAATCATATATTACTGACACAAATACAATCTCATCATACTCCACCAACACACCCTACATCATTCATATACTACTGACACAACTACCATCTCATCATACTCTACCAACACACCCTACATCAATCCTAAACTACTGACACAACTACCATCTCATCATAATCTACCAATACACCCTGCATCAATAATATACTACTGACTCAACTACCATCTCATCATACTCCACCAACACTTCCTACATCAATCATATACACTACTGACACAGCTGCCATCTCATCATACTCTACCAACATACCTAACACCAATCCTACACTACTGACACAACTACCATCTCATCATACTCCACCAACACACCCTACATCAATCATGTACTACTGACAGTCACACAACTATCATCTAATCATACTGCCCCAACACACCTAACACCAATCATATATTACTGACATAACTACCATGACTACCTCTCATCATACTCTACCAACACACCCTACATCAATCCTAAACTACTGACAAAACTACCATCTCATCATACTCCTCCAACACACCTAACATCCATCCTAAACTACTGACACAACTACAATGACTACCATCTCATCATACTCCACCAACACACCCTACATCAATCATATACTACTGACACAACTACAATCTCATCATACTCCACCAACACACCTAACACCAATCATACACTACTGACACAACTACTATCTTATCATACTGCCGCAACACACTCTACATCAATCCTAAACTACTGACACAACAACCATCTCAGCATACATCACTAAAACAACCTACATCAATCCTAAACTACTGACACAACTACCATCTCATCATACTCCACCAACACACCCTACATCAATCATATACTACTGACACAACTACAATCTCATCATACTCCACCAGCACACCTAACACCAATCATACACTACTGACACAACTAATCTTATCATACTCCCACAACACACTGTACATCAATCCTAAACTACTGACACAACTACCATCTCAGCATACTCTACCAACACAACCTACATCAATCCTAAACTACTGACACAACTACCATGACTACAATCTCACCATACTCCACCAACACACCCTACATCAATCATGTACTACTGACAGTCACACAACTACCATCTAATCATAGTGCCCCAACACACCTAACACCAATCATATACTACTGACATAACTACCATGACTACCTCTCATCATACTCTACCAACACACCCTACATCAATCCTAAACTAATGACACAACTACCATGACTCCCATCTCATCATACTCTACAAACCCACCCTACATCAATCCTAAACTACTGACACAACTACAATCTCATCATACTCTACCAACACACCCTATATCATTCATATACTACTGACACAACTACCATCTCATCATACTCCACCAACACACCCTACATCAATCATATACTATTGACACAACTACCATCTCATCATACTCCACCAACACACCTAACACCAATCATACACTACTGACACAACTACTATCTTATCATACTCCCCCAACACACCCTACATCAATCCTAAACTACTGACACAGCAGCCATCTCATCATATATCACCAACGCAACCTACATCAATCCTAAACTACTGACACAACTACCATCACATCATACTCTACCAACACACCCTACATTAATCATATAATACTGAGTAACTACAATCTCATCATACTCCACCAACACACCCTACATCAATCAAGTACTACTGACACAACTACCATCTCATCATACTCTACCAACACATCCTACATCAATCCTAAACTACTGACACAACTAACATCTCATCATAATCTACCAACACACCCTGCATCAATCATATACTACTGACACAACTACCATCTCATTTTACTCCACCAACACACCCTGCATCAATCATGTACTACTGATAGTCACACAACTACCATCTAAGCATTCTGCCCCAACACACCTAACACCAATCATATACACTACAGACACAGCTGCCATCTCATCATACTCTACCAACATACCCTTTATCATTCATATACTACTGACACAACTACCATCTCATCATACTCCACCAACACACCCTACATCAATCATATACTACTGACACAACTACCATCTCATCATACTCCACCAACACACCTAACATCAATTCTAAACTACTGACACAACTACCGTGACTACCATCTCAGCATACTCCACCAGCACACCCTACATCAATCATATACTACTGACACAACTACAATCTCATCAAACTCCACCAACACACCTAACACCAATCATACACTACTGACACAACTACTATCTTATCATACTCCCCCAGCACACTCTACATCAATCCTAAACTACTGACACAACAACCATCTCAGCATACATCACTAAAACACCCTACATCAATCCTAAACTACTGACACAACTACTATCTCATCATACTCCACCAACACACCCTACATCAATCATGTATTACTGTCACAACTACCATCTCATCATACTCTACCAACACACCCTACATCAATCCTAAACTACTGACACAACTACCATCTCATCTTACTCCACCAACACACCCTACATCAATCATATACTACTGACACAACAACAATCTCATCATACTCCACTAACACACCCTTCATCAATCACGTACTACTGACACAACTACCGTCTCATCATATTCTACCAACACACCCTACATCAATCATGTAATACTGACAGTCACACAACTACCATCTAATCATAGTGCCCCAACACACCTAACACCAATCATATACTACTGACATAACTACCATGACTACCTCTCATCATACTCTACCAACACACCCTACATCTATCCTTAACTAATGACACAACTACAATCTCATCATACTCTACCAACACACCCTATATCATTCATATACTAATGACAAAACTACCATCTCATCATACTCCACCAACACACCCTACATCAATCATATACTACTGAGCCAACTACAATCTCATCATACTCCACCAACACACCTAACACCAATCATACACTACTGACACAACTACTATCTTATCATACTCCCCCAACACACTCTACATCAATCCTAAACTACTGACACAACAACCATCTCAGTATACATCACTAAAACACCCTACATCAATCCTAAACTACTGACACAACTACCATGACTACCATCTCATCATACTCCACCAACACACCCTACATCAATCATGTATTACTGTCACAACTACCATCTCAGCATACTTTACCAACACACCCTACATCAATCCTAAACTACTGACACAACTACCATCTCATCTTACTCCACCAACACACCCTACATCAATCATATACTACTGACACAACTACAATCTCATCATACTCCACCAACACACCTAACACCAATCATACACTACTGACACAACTACAATCTCATCATACTCCCCCAACACACCCTGCATCAATCATATACTACTGACACAACTACCATCTCATCATACTCTACCAACACACCTTTTATCATTCATATACCAACAACACACCCTACATCAATCGTATACTACTGACACATCTACCATCTCATCATACTCCACCAACACACCTAACATCAATCCTAAACCACTGACACAACTACCATGACTACCATCTCATCATACTCCATCAACACACCCTACATCAATCATATACTACTGACACAACTACAATCTCAGCATACTCCACCAACACACCCTACATCAATCATACACTACTGACACAACTACTATCTTATCATACTCCTCAAACACACTCTACATCAATCCTAAACTACTGACACAACAACCATCTCAGCATACATCACTAAAACACCCTACATCAATCCTAAACTACTGACACAACTACCATCTCATCATACTCTACCAACACACCCTACATCAATCATGTATTACTGTCACAACTACCATCTCATCATACTCTACCAACACACCGTACATCAATCCTAAACTACTGACACAACTACCATCTCATCATACTCCATCAACACACCCTACATCAATCATATACTACTGACACAACTACAATCTCATCATACTCCACCAACACACCCTACATCAATCACGTACTACTGACACAACTACCATCTCATCATACTCTACCAACACACCCTACATCAAACCTAAACTACTGACACAACTACCATCTCTACATAATCTACCAACACACCCTGCATCAATCATATACAACTGACACAACTACCATCTCATCATACTCCACCAACACACCTAACATCAATCATGTACTACTGACAGTCACACAACTATCATCTAATCATACTGCCCCAACACACCTAACACCAATCATATACTACTGACATAACTACCATGACTACCTCTCATCATACTCTACCAACACACCCTACATCAATCCTAAACTACTGACAAAACTACCATCTCATCATACTCCTCCAACACACCTAACATCCATCCTAAACTACTGACACAACTACCATGACTACCATCTCATCATACTCCACCAACACACCCTACATCAATCATATACTACTGACACAACTACAATCTCATCATACTCCACCAACACACCTAACACCAATCATACACTACTGACACAACTACTATCTTATCATACTGCCGCAACACACTCTACATCAATCCTAAACTACTGACACAACAACCATCTCAGCATACATCACTAAAACAACCTACATCAATCCTAAACTACTGACACAACTACCATCTCATCATACTCCACCAACACACCCTACATCAATCATATACTACTGACACAACTACAATCTCATCATACTCCACCAGCACACCTAACACCAATCATACACTACTGACACAACTAATCTTATCATACTCCCACAACACACTGTACATCAATCCTAAACTACTGACACAACTACCATCTCAGCATACTCTACCAACACAACCTACATCAATCCTAAACTACTGACACAACTACCATGACTACAATCTCACCATACTCCACCAACACACCCTACATCAATCATGTACTACTGACAGTCACACAACTACCATCTAATCATAGTGCCCCAACACACCTAACACCAATCATATACTACTGACATAACTACCATGACTACCTCTCATCATACTCTACCAACACACCCTACATCAATCCTAAACTAATGACACAACTACCATGACTCCCATCTCATCATACTCCACAAACCCACCCTACATCAATCCTAAACTACTGACACAACTACAATCTCATCATACTCTACCAACACACCCTATATCATTCATATACTACTGACACAACTACCATCTCATCATACTCCACCAACACACCCTACATCAATCATATACTATTGAGACAACTACCATCTCATCATACTCCACCAACACACCTAACACCAATCATACACTACTGACACAACTACTATCTTATCATACTCCCCCAACACACCCTACATCAATCCTAAACTACTGACACAGCAGCCATCTCATCATATATCACCAACGCAACCTACATCAATCCTAAACTACTGACACAACTACCATCACATCATACTCTACCAACACACCCTACATTAATCATATAATACTGAGTAACTACAATCTCATCATACTCCACCAACACACCCTACATCAATCAAGTACTACTGACACAACTACCATCTCATCATACTCTACCAACACATCCTACATCAATCCTAAACTACTGACACAACTAACATCTCATCATAATCTACCAACACACCCTGCATCAATCATATACTACTGACACAACTACCATCTCATTTTACTCCACCAACACACCCTGCATCAATCATGTACTACTGATAGTCACACAACTACCATCTAAGCATTCTGCCCCAACACACCTAACACCAATCATATACACTACAGACACAGCTGCCATCTCATCATACTCTACCAACATACCCTTTATCATTCATATACTACTGACACAACTACCATCTCATCATACTCCACCAACACACCCTACATCAATCATATACTACTGACACAACTACCATCTCATCATACTCCACCAACACACCTAACATCAATTCTAAACTACTGACACAACTACCGTGACTACCATCTCATCATACTCCACCAGCACACCCTACATCAATCATATACTACTGACACAACTACAATCTCATCAAACTCCACCAACACACCTAACACCAATCATACACTACTGACACAACTACTATCTTATCATACTCCCCCAGCACACTCTACATCAATCCTAAACTACTGACACAACAACCATCTCAGCATACATCACTAAAACACCCTACATCAATCCTAAACTACTGACACAACTACTATCTCATCATACTCCACCAACACACCCTACATCAATCATGTATTACTGTCACAACTACCATCTCATCATACTCTACCAACACACCCTACATCAATCCTAAACTACTGACAAAACTACCATCTCATCTTACTCCACCAACACACCCTACATCAATCATATACTACTGACACAACAACAATCTCATCATACTCCACTAACACACCCTACATCAATCACGTACTACTGACACAACTACCGTCTCATCATATTCTACCAACACACCCTACATCAATCATGTAATACTGACAGTCACACAACTACCATCTAATCATAGTGCCCCAACACACCTAACACCAATCATATACTACTGACATAACTACCATGACTACCTCTCATCATACTCTACCAACACACCCTACATTTATCCTTAACTAATGACACAACTACAATCTCATCATACTCTACCAACACACCCTATATCATTCATATACTAATGACAAAACTACCATCTCATCATACTCCACCAACACACCCTACATCAATCATATACTACTGAGCCAACTACAATCTCATCATACTCCACCAACACACCTAACACCAATCATACACTACTGACACAACTACTATCTTATCATACTCCCCCAACACACTCTACATCAATCCTAAACTACTGACACAACAACCATCTCAGCATACATCACTAAAACACCCTACATCAATCCTAAACTACTGACACAACTACCATGACTACCATCTCATCATACTCCACCAACACACCCTACATCAATCATGTATTACTGTCACAACTACCATCTCAGCATACTTTACCAACACACCCTACATCAATCCTAAACTACTGACACAACTACCATCTCATCTTACTCCACCAACACACCCTACATCAATCATATACTACTGACACAACTACAATCTCATCATACTCCACCAACACACCTAACACCAATCATACACTACTGACACAACTACAATCTCATCATACTCCCCCAACACACCCTGCATCAATCATATACTACTGACACAACTACCATCTCATCATACTCTACCAACACACCTTTTATCATTCATATACCAACAACACACCCTACATCAATCGTATACTACTGACACATCTACCATCTCATCATACTCCACCAACACACCTATCATCAATCCTAAACCACTGACACAACTACCATGACTACCATCTCATCATACTCCATCAACACACCCTACATCAATCATATACTACTGACACAACTACAATCTCAGCATACTCCACCAACACACCCTACATCAATCATACACTACTGACACAACTACTATCTTATCATACTCCTCAAACACACTCTACATCAATCCTAAACTACTGACACAACAACCATCTCAGCATACATCACTAAAACACCCTACATCAATCCTAAACTACTGACACAACTACCATCTCATCATACTCCACCAACACATACTACATCAATCATGTATTACTGTCACAACTACCATCTCATCATACTCTACCAACACACCGTACATCAATCCTAAACTACTGACACAACTACCATCTCATCATACTCCATCAACACACCCTACATCAATCATATACTACTGACACAACTACAATCTCATCATACTCCACCAACACACCCTACATCAATCACGTACTACTGACACAACTACCATCTCATCATACTCTACCAACACACCCTACATCAAACCTAAACTACTGACACAACTGCCATCTCTACATAATCTACCAACACACCCTGCATCAATCATATACTACTGACACAACTACCATCTCATCATACTCCACCAACACACCTAACATCAATCATGTACTACTGACAGTCACACAACTATCATCTAATCATACTGCCCCAACACACCTAACACCAATCATATACTACTGACATAACTACCATGACTACCTCTCATCATACTCTACCAACACACCCTACATCAATCCTAAACTACTGACAAAACTACCATCTCATCATACTCCTCCAACACACCTAACATCCATCCTAAACTACTGACACAACTACCATGACTACCATCTCATCATACTCCACCAACACACCCTACATCAATCATATACTACTGACACAACTACAATCTCATCATACTCCACCAACACATCTAACACCAATCATACACTACTGACACAACTACTATCTTATCATACTCCCGCAACACACTCTACATCAATCCTAAACTACTGACACAACAACCATCTCAGCATACATCACTAAAACAACCTACATCAATCCTAAACTACTGACACAACTACCATCTCATCATACTCCACCAACACACCCTACATCAATCATATACTACTGACACAACTACAATCCTATCATACTCCACCAGCACACCTAACACCAATCATACACTACTGACACAACTACTATCTTATCATACTCCCACAACACACTCTACATCAATCCTAAACTACTGACACAACTACCATCTCAGCATACTCTACCAACACAACCTACATCAATCCTCAACTACTGACACAACTACCATGCCTACAATCTCACCATACTCCACCAACACACCCTACATCAATCATGTACTACTGACAGTCACACAACTACCATCTAATCATAGTGCCCCAACACACCTAACACCAATCATATACTACTGACATAACTACCATGACTACCTCTCATCATACTCTACCAACACACCCTACATCAATCCTAAACTAATGACACAACTACCATGACTCCCATCTCATCATACTCCACAAACCCACCCTACATCAATCCTAAACTACTGACACAACTACAATCTCATCATACTCTACCAACACACCCTATATCATTCATATACTACTGACACAACTACCATCTCATCATACTCCACCAACACACCCTACATCAATCATATACTATTGACACAACTACCATCTCATCATACTCCACCAACACACCTAACACCAATCATACACTACTGACACAACTACTATCTTATCATACTCCCCCAACACACCCTACATCAATCCTAAACTACTGACACAGCAGCCATCTCATCATATATCACCAACGCAACCTACATCAATCCTAAACTACTGACACAACTACCATCACATCATACTCTACCAACACACCCTACATTAATAATATACTACTGAGTAACTACAATCTCATCATACTCCACCAACACACCCTACATCAATCAAGTACTACTGACACAACTACCATCTCATCATACTCTACCAACACACCCTACATCAATCCTAAACTACTGACACAACTAACATCTCATCATAATCTACCAACACACCTTGCATCAATCATATACTACTGACACAACTACCATCTCATTTTACTCCACCAACACACCCTGCATCAATCATGTACTACTGATAGTCACACAACTACCATCTAAGCATTCTGCCCCAACACACCTAACACCAATCATATACACTACAGACACAGCTGCCATCTCATCATACTCTACCAACATACCCTTTATCATTCATATACTACTGACACAACTACCATCTCATCATACTCCACCAACACACCCTACATCAATCATATACTACTGACACAACTACCATCTCATCATACTCCACCAACACACCTAACATCAATTCTAAACTACTGACACAACTACCGTGACTACCATCTCATCATACTCCACCAGCACACCCAACACCAATCAAACACTACTGACACAACTACTATCTTATCATACTCCCCCAGCACACTCTACATCAATCCTAAACTACTGACACAACAACCATCTCAGCATACATCACTAAAACACCCTACATCAATCCTAAACTACTGACACAACTACTATCTCATCATACTCCACCAACACACCCTACATCAATCATGTATTACTGTCACAACTACCATCTCATCATACTCTACCAACACACCCTACATCAATCCTAAACTACTGACACAACTACCATCTCATCTTACTCCACCAACACACCCTACATCAATCATATACTACTGACACAACAACAATCTCATCATACTCCACTAACACACCCTACATCAATCACGTACTACTGACACAACTACCGTCTCATCATACTCTACCAACACACCCTACATCAATCATGTAATACTGACAGTCACACAACTACCATCTAATCATAGTGCCCCAACACACCTAACACCAATCATATACTACTGACATAACTACCATGACTACCTCTCATCATACTCTACCAACACACCCTACATCTATTCTTAACTAATGACACAACTACAATCTCATCATACTCTACCAACACACCCTATATCATTCATATACTAATGACAAAACTACCATCTCATCATACTCCACCAACACACTCTACATCAATCATATACTACTGAGACAACTACAATCTCATCATACTCCACCAACACACCTAACACCAATCATACACTACTGACACAACTACTATCTTATCATACTCCCCCAACACACTCTACATCAATCCTAAACTACTGACACAACAACCATCTCAGCATACATCACTAAAACACCCTACATCAATCCTAAACTACTGACACAACTACCATGACTACCATCTCATCATACTCCACCAACACACCCTACATCAATCATGTATTACTGTCACAACTACCATCTCAGCATACTTTACCAACACACCCTATATCAATCCTAAACTACTGACACAACTACCATCTCATCTTACTCCACCAACACACCCTACATCAATCATATACTACTGACACAACTACAATCTCATCATACTCCACCAACACACCTAACACCAATCATACACTACTGACACAACTACAATCTCATCATACTCCCCCAACACACCCTGCATCAATCATATACTACTGACACAACTACCATCTCATCATACTCTACCAACACACCTTTTATCATTCATATACCACCAACACACCCTACATCAATCGTATACTACTGACACATCTACCATCTCATCATACTCCACCAACACACCTAACATCAATCCTAAACCACTGACACAACTACCATGACTACCATCTCATCATACTCCATCAACACACCCTACATCAATCATATACTACTGACACAACTACAATCTCAGCATACTCCACCAACACACCCTACATCAATCATACACTACTGACACAACTAATATCTTATCATACTCTTCAAACACACTCTACATCAATCCTAAACTACTGACACAACAACCATCTCAGCATACATCACTAAAACACCCTACATCAATCCTAAACTACTGACACAACTACCATCTCATCATACTCCACCAACACACCCTACATCAATCATATACTACTGACACAACTACAATCTCATCATACTCCACCAACACACCCTACATCAATCACGTACTACTGACACAACTACCATCTCATCATACTCTACCAACACACCCTACATCAAACCTAAACTACTGACACAACTACCATCTCTACATAATCTACCAACACACCCTGCATCAATCATATACTACTGACACAACTACCATCTCATCTTACTCCACCAACACACCCTGCATCAATCACGTACTACTGACACAACTACCATCTCATCATACTCTACCAACACACCCTACATCAAACCTAAACTACTGACACAACTACCATCTCTACATAATCTACCAACACACCCTGCATCAATCATGTACTACTGATAGTCACACAACTACCATCTAATCATACTGCCCCAACACACCTAACACTATACTTATACTACTGACATAACTACCATGACTACCATCTCATCATACTCCACCAACACACCCTACATCAATCATATACTACTGACACAAATACAATCTCATCATACTCCACCAACACACCCTACATCAATCATGTACTACTGACAGTCACACAATCCCGTAAATTTTACGAGTTTTCGTTGATGGTTATAATATTTCCCACTTTTAACGTCCTATTCCTTTATGTTATTTTTAGAAACACAATTTTAAGTATAAGGCCAACATATCGTATTTATAAAATATGTACAGGCATTGTGAATAATTTTGATACAACTTTCCCCGTCGGAACCTCTACGTCTTTTTACACCTGTCAATCATTTCTGGCAAGTAAAACATTTTGGTCAGACAGATCACTCATGCTTTCTATGTTGACATATTTCCCGTTTATCTCTTTGAAACAATTGTTTTTTTAAATACAATATTTATAACGCCGTGATCATATTTCGATTCCTATATATTTTTTTTTTTTTAAATTGTTGACAAAGATATTTCCTTTTATATTTTCATGTTTGAAATTTTTATGAAAATCGACGGTGTTTTTATTATAAACATATTTTGCGAATTGTGTCCATCGATACACGAAAATCAAAGTTTTACACGAGTCATGATCAGCTGTCTTTACTTTTTTATCGTTCTTCTACATGTTCTAGGAATTCTAAAGCTCGTGCAGTCAGTAAGATTTTTTTAAATAGATTATATAGTATTATTTCCGAACTTTAAAGGAGGTCTCCAAATAAATTGATTAAATTGGAATCCGGGAAATGACTGATAAATATAATACGTAAAATAGTTAAAGAAGACTAAAATCTATTAAATTTTTATTCTGGTAAATCAATTGTTAATGGATCTCGATCAAGAGCCTCAGAACTAACGCACAATACTGTCAATCATTTCACATCAAATTTAATCATGAATGGATTTTCCCACGGTCGTTCAATAAGGTCACCTGTGTTTACTATTACGACATTTCCCGCCATATAAAAATCTCGTGCAGTGGACAAAACTGATCTTTAATATCTTTTATTAGCATTCAATATTGTGAGTGAAGTCAAGTTAAAGTTCAACCACGTGCACACGCTGTTGATCACTAATATGTGTATCATGGAATTGTCTTTTCACGGCAAATATTTTTATACGACCGCAAACATTTTAATTTTTCGTCGTATATTGCTATCACGTTGGCGTCGTCGTCTTGCGTCGTTGTCGTCCGAATACTTTTAGTTTTCGCACTCTAACTTTAGTAAAAGTGAATAGAAATCTATGAAATTTTAACACAAGGTTTATGACCACAAAAGGAAGGTTGGGATTGATTTTGGGAGTTTTGGTCCCAACATTTTAGGAATAAGGGGCCAAAAAGGGCCCAAATAAGCATTTTCTTGGTTTTCGCACTATAACTTTAGTTTAAGTAAATGAAATCTATGAAATTTTGACACAAGGTTTATGACCACAAAAGGAAGGTTGGGATTGATTTTGGGAGTTTTGGTTCAAACAGTTTAGGAATTAGGGGCCAACAAAGGGCCCAAATAAGCATTATTCTTGGTTTTCGTACAATAACTTTAGTATAAGTAAATAGAAAATCAATGAAATTTGAACACAAGGTATATGAATACAAAAGGAAGGTTGGGATTGATTTTGGGAGTTTTGTTCCCAACAGTTTAGGAATTAGGGGCCAAAAAGGGGCCCAAATAAGCATTATTCTTGGTTTTCGCACCATAACTTTAGTATTAGAAATTGAAATCTATGAAATTTAAACACAAGGTTTATGATCATAAAAGGAAGGTTGGGTTTGATTTTGGGAGGTTTGGTCCCAACAGTTTAGGAATAAGGGGCCCAAAGGGTCCAAAATTGAATTCTGTTTGATTTCATCAAAAATTGAATAATTGGGGTTCTTTGATATGCTGAATCTAACTGTGTATGTAGATTCTCAATTTTTGGTCCCGTTTTCAAATTGGTCTACATTAAGGTCCAAAGGGTCCAAAATTAAACTTAGTTTGATTTTAACAAAAATTGAATCCTTGGGGTTCTTTGATATGCTGAATCTAAAAATGTACTTAGATTTTTTATAATTGGCCCAGTTTTCAAGTTGGTCCAAATCGGGGTCCAAAATTAAACTTTGTTTGATTTCATGAAAAATTGAATAATTGGGGTTCTTTGATATGCCAAATCTAACTGTGTATGTAGATTCTTAATTTTTGGTCCCGTTTTCATATTGGTCTACATTAAAGTCCAAAGGGTCCAAAATTAAACTAAGTTTGATTTTAACAAACATTGAACTCTTGGGCTTTTTTGATATATGCTGAATCTAAACATATACTTAGAATTTTGATTATGGGCCCAGTTTTCAAGTTGGTTCAAATCAGGATCCAAAATTATTATATTAAGTATTATGCAATAGCAAGAAATTTTCAATTGCATAGTATTTAACAATAGCAAGAAATCATCAATTGCACAGTATTGTGCAATAGCAAGCAATTTTCAATTGCACAGTATTGCGCAATAGCAAGAAATCTTCAATTGCACAGTATTGTGCAATAGCAAATATTTTCAATTGCACAGTATTGCGCAATAGCAAGAAATATCTAATTGCACAATATTGTGCAATAGCAAGAAATTTTCAATTGGAGTTATCTTTCTTTGTCCAGAATAGTAGTTGAATCAACTTAAATCATTGTTTTATACAATATACAATGTATATTCACTTTTACTACCAACTGATAAATTAAAACAATCTTTACCATTCAGTGATAACAAGCACTTTATTTTATGATGTATTTAAATGAGTAGTTATTGTTGCAAACTCCATTAGGAATTTGTACTGAGATCAGTTTTGGAAAAAGGGAAAGGGGATGTGAAAAAAAAATGGTGGGGGGTAAAATTTTTCTCATTTCAGATTTCGTAAATAAAAATAAAATTAAAATTTCTTCAAACAATTTTTTGAGAGGATTAATATTCAACAGCATAGTGAATTGCTCAAAGGCAAAAAAATATTTTAAGTTCATTAGACCACATTCATTCTGTGTCAGAAACCTATGCTGTTTCAACTATTTAATCACAATCCCAATTTAGAGCTGAATTCAGCTTAAATGTTGTGTCCATACTTGCCCCAACTGTTCAGGGTTCAACCTCTGCTGTCGTATATAGCTGCGCCCTGTGGAGCATCTGGTTTTTAGATTCAAATCCCGACATCCCAAAATTCAAATAAAGAATTCCAAGATCCCGAAATCCCGAACTTACATGTTTTTAAGCCCGGGATTTCGAGATCGGACAATATTTGTTTACAGTAAAAAGTAAATTCATAACTATCAAGAATCATCAAGCTACTTGTATACAAGTATTGCTCACTGTAATTATTTTTTATCTCGGAACTGACCCAACACAGACTGAATATTAAATACAAATGTAGTGTGATTAATATAGAGATATTTTGCATGTGACCGCACCAAACTACAATGTAAAACGTATGCTCTTGAGACAGCATTCTGCTAATCAATGGATTTACATGGAAAATAAACCAGGCTATGTGAAAGATGAAAGGACAAATATATCACCATTCACACCTGGATATGTTGATTAATAACCATACTACCTACCATAAAAATGTCGGATTATTCATATCTGACTAGACGGATTAAGACATCCATAAAAATAAGTCTCTACCCGTACTTTATAAGTGCCCTATGCCGTGGACATTAGTGGGCGTAGTGCCAACCCTTTACCGAGGACAGCCGTGGGGGGTGGTGTCCACCCTATATTGACGATAGCCTTGGACATACAATGCCCACAGTATACGGTGGAAAGAAGTGTGCATAATTCTGGATATAACTCGTGATTTTTGGATACGTAAGATGCTTTTTAAGGTGTTTATTCCAATATAATCTTTTTGTATAGTAGTTTGCAATATTTCATGCACTTTCCATCTTTGTAAGAGACGTTTAAGGGTCATAACCTTTACCAGTTAACCTATTGAATCAACTTTGCCAAAAGGTGTTAATAAAATTGACAAGTTTGTGGAATGTGGAAGGTTACCGAAGGAGATTTCGCTTAACAACATTTATTTATTTTTTAATCATTAGAGATACAATTTCTCGCATAGTAGCTCGTGAATTTTCTGATTTTATCTTGCCGAGATCGGACTTTAAAATTGAAAATTAAACTGTCGCAGACATTTGTACCCACGTTACTTGCGTTTTTGATTGATAACTGGACGTATTTCGTAAAATTACGTAGAAATTATCAACGGCAAAATAGCATTCCTTATCGCTCATTCATATTAATGAAAATAAGTTTTAAGGAACAGTCATGTAGATAAATTATGTGAAAATGTTTTGTCGTTACAAATATAATATCCATTAATGATACCAATAATTTGTTTTAACGTTGCGGAAGAATATCTCAAGAAGGTTTTCAAAAAATTGCGGTAAAATTTGAATGCCTACTCAAATCTACTTACTCAAATCCAATCTATTAGAAAAACTAATTATTTCAAAAGAATGACCACTATGCACTTCCAGTCCACTGCACTATCATTGGAATACTAGTAGAAAAGAATGACATAAAAATAGATAAAAAATACATATAACTGTTATACATATATTTGTCGTATTATGAAGCCGTAGTTAACAGATTGCTACCTTATTGTAAGCAAAAGAAGCATGGATATTTAGCACGTGTATAACATGTACAATCAGAATATGTTTTTTTTAAATGACATATCGATGCAAATTGCGATTGATGGATTTTTACGAGAAAGGTCAAGCTAAGGTTACTTGCATACGGAAAATATGTCTCCGAATTGCATCCTGGAATCAAGCAATTAAAAAAAGTAATCTTCTAAATGTGGACAAGTTAAAGAAATTTCTTCAGAAAAAAATATATGACAGTACATATGTTTTAGAATGAAAACTATACTTATACAATGTTATAGTTATAAAAAAAAACATAATTATGCATCATAATTTTTTATGATTTTTTTTAATTTGAGGTTTCATATGACTTTATTATAATATATAACAACAAACTAGAGTATACTGATTAACAATATAATAGTTGTTAAGGTGAGGTTGAATTCCCAGTCATTTATTCATCATCCACACAGGAACTTGTCTCCGGAAAACATGTGTCTGTGAAGTGTACCTTAACCTAACTTTTGGGTATAGAGATGCGATTTTTTTACTGATACATGTGCTTGTGACCATCCAAAAGAATTTGTTGTCATCTGATGTTTAGTCAATACATTGATTTATTTTAAGATTGGTGAATGCTTGATTTCATCGTCTTTTCAAAGAAAAAAACGGATATGGATAGTAAACAGCAATGGAGAAAAAATGTGTTTTTATTGAAATAAAACTTTTTGATAAGAAGCTCGAAGACACACTTTGCATAAATCTTTCTACATGAGGTTTCCCGCACACGGCACTTGAGATATGTTTCAGTTTTATTCAATTGCAACCTTTTGATTATAAGAAGCTCGAAGAGATTCTTTCCATAATTCAATCGACATACATGTTACGTTCCCCTTAAGAGCCTTAATCATTCCGGCCAATCTAAACTCTTCTAGTCAGCAATCTATTGTAGATTGATGTCAATTCTTGGTTATAACAATTTTAATTTTAAAATGAATGATTGATGTCAAGTTCGTTTTACGATTTAAAAATGTGCAATAATATTTTATCAAATGATTTTAAATAAATTTTACGGATTTATGTGCATAAACCTGGAACAGTAGTGTGTATTAGACAATCTCACTAAAAACTCACATGTTTAATTATAAATATTGTACATTTGTATTATGATCAGATAAACAAACGACAGCCACTAAATTGCAGCCTCCTGACTTGAGACAGGCACACACATAAATAATGTGGCGGGGTTAAACATGTTAGCCCAACCCTCCCTCTAACCTGAAACAGTGGTATAACAGTACAACATAATATAACATTGTATAGTCTTTGTCATTTATACTAGATAAACATTGAAAAGAGAATTTAAGGTAAACGTGTCAATGCGATTGCTTTAACAGACCAGATAGATAAACGATAAGAAATAAAAATGAGGGTATGGATTTGTACTTGTACATCCATGATACATCCAACACACAAGAACACAAATCCTGACGGCATACACGGGCGAATCCAGCCATTTTTACTTTGCTCTTTGCATGTTAAGAACCCTTTGAACAACTCTTTATGTGGTCCGTATGTGGCCTGTTGCAAGGCAAAATTTCTTTCCCTATCCAATATACCCTAATTTTCCCGTGGCAGTCCAAATTTCCCCCACCATCATCCTAAATGGCCTCTAATATGACAAGGCCTAACTATTGTGTTTATTGTTTACTTGTTCTCGTCCTGAACATGCATGAAATATTTGCCACTGGATGTTAAGCAACCAACAATCAATCAACCAGCCATTTTAAAAAGGGGTCCCAACTAAGAATAACAGGGAAGGAGGTTCAACTATATTTCCCCATTCATATGCATTGATCTTCCAAACAAAGGGGTTCCAACCCCCGGACCCCCACCCATCTGGATCCGCCAATGGCATACAAAGGTCAACATACGGTCTTCAATCAATGATTTCTATGTGTTTACACAGTATGTTTACTTGGACGTAAACAATCAAATCTCAATGTAAATTTAAAATGTGGAGTCTATTATCAATGCAGTTGTTGTTGTCATTATTGTTTTTTGGTTTATTGTGTTTTTTCAATAAGCATACTGTTTTTATTGATGCTAATTTGTGATGTCAGAACAGTTCATATCTATCTATGAGGTATAGGATTTGCTAAAACCCATCCCTACATAGTATCCGGTCTGAAGGCAGATATTTATTTTTGAAGATCATGCAGATAGGACTTTATTATCCTAATTGCTATCAGTATTTCTTTTCTATACATGAACAACTGCTCCAATGTTTGTTTTTTTCGTCTTTTTTATGCTAAGATTCCTCCTTAACAGTTGATACAAATAAAAAAAACTAGATTTATGGCATGAATATAGTTTTAATCAAAAGGTCACACAATTTGCATATATACACATTATATATAATCTCGGTAAAATATCATATATTCATTTGAGAAAACAATATATATATATAGAATAGAATTTGAATCTAATATTTACTGAGTCATTTCTTTCAATACATAGGATTCCTCGTACATTTAGTTGACAAATACTAGTATACAAGAAACCATAAACATGATAAGAAGAAACAATTCTGCTATTTTATAAGACTATACAAAAAGGGCATATAAAATTATACAATATTTACATAACGGTTACAGATATTCATAGCTAAAAAATTTGAATATGAGAACATTATGCAAGATCATAGATGTACTTCCCGAAAGAAGTGATTCATAGAAAATGTATACACTTTGTACATCACAGCAGATGACCACTAAATTTTAAAGGTGTACGATAAGTACGTAGATGGAAGAAATACATTAAAATATGATTTGCATCACTGTTTATAGTGTTCAGTGGCGTTGCGAGCAGCCTTTGACGACATCTTTTAACAGCAGGCCTTCTATATATCATTTTATTCTGGTATCACCTAAGTTGGACAAAGGTATACAGACAAACACATTAGTTTACATTACATTGCATATATGTACATTTGTCAAACTCTCATTTACCTTCTGAATTATCGTATCTCGAAAATAGTCCTCCTTTTGAAATTCAGGATAAAACATGGTGGTGTAATTGCTTACTACCGTCTTTACCTCCTTTTTCCGTTGACACCCCTCCATTCCAGTTATATAGTTGTCTTAGGTTTTCTGTACCAAAAAGGTGTGGTTTCAATTTTCTTATAACAATTGCGGCAAAGTTTCCGGCAGATTGTGACTTCCCTTTCAGCGTCTCCGTCAATAACCATTCCAGCTTTATTGGTAATGGTATATGTGTTGCTTCACTTCCATCGTCACTGTCTACTGGTGGTGCAGACCAGGGTGCCTTTTGCCTTCTTCCTCTCCTAGTCATGGTGAATGTCATGTTTGGCCTCTAGAGTCTTAAGTCTGTTGTCGATGTCTGTTACTTTCATGTTTAACAGTGTTTAACCGTGTGACCCCTCTCAAGATAGTGTCAAGTACATGAAACACCCTGTGGTCATCAGGAAATATCGTTCGATGGTTAACGGATGGTGTTGCTGGTGATGGTGGTTGTGGTGATTGTAAGTGAGGTTGTTGGTGCACTATTACATGTATACAGAAAAACACATTAGTTTATATTATTTGTGGTGATGTTTGGGGGGGGGGGGGGTAGTGGCCTTGGTCTAGATGTGGAATTTGTTGTTGGTCCAGAGGCTGTTGGTCTAGATATGGAACTTGTTGTCGGTCCAGAGATTGTGGGTCTAGAGGTTTAATTTGTTGTCGGCCCTGAGGTTGTTGGTCTAGAGATGGAATTTGTTGTCAGCCCTGAGGTTGTTGGTCTAGAGGTGAAATCTGTTGGTCCTGGGGATACGGTAGTTGGTCCCAGTATTGATGATTGTAGTGTAGTTGGAGGCATTGCCCTTGACAAAACTTTGGCTACTTTAAATATAATAAATTTTTATTTAGATTGTTTTTTACAATGTCAACATTAAACAGATTATATACCCGTTCATTATGTTTTAAGAGAAGAAAAAGAAAGAGCAAAACTGTTATATACTTAAAGAACAACTATCAATATCTTACCGAATACCAGTACATTTTAGTTTCGACATTGGGGTGAAACCTTTTAATTGAAAACAAAAGTCTGAGAAGTCTTCAAATAAATTTTCGCTAATTTTAAATTACTTGAATAATACTCTCTACGGGTTTATTGGTGGATCCGGGACTATTTATAATAGTTGCACTTGATGCATCAAGAGGATGCCAGCCACAGTCGTGCTTCAGATTATTTTGCCGAAAAACAATTAAAGTTTGTGAGAAATATTACATGTAAATATATTATTATGAAATATACACAAAATGTAAAAGTGAATGACTGGTAAACTTTTTTTGTTAATTTATATATATTACCATAACTCAAAAGATAACAAAATAACATAAATTAGTGAAACTGAATGGTCGGAACCGGGTTATTTGGAAGGGGCATAACTCACTTTTATTGAATAAGAATATGTAAAAGTTGCGTATTAAACAAGACGTACTCCCTCTGCACTCCCTATCGACTCTGGTATACGTTCTTAAATAATAATGAGCTCTTACTATGTCGTTCAGACAACGAACAACTATAGTTTTAATTGTGTTGCTTATTGACGGTGAATATAATTATCAAAATTAAACGAAATCGAGAAATAAATGATTTTCTATTTTGTATAAAATCCAATGACGTAAAAACCAAATATCTCTTTATTGGTACGGTATCTTTTTCTAATTAGAAATCTTTACTAAAATAAGGCGACTTTTGATGTACGCAGAAAACAGATCTAAAGCCTTAAGTTAAGCCTTTTTTAACTGATTTTTATAGTTCTTTCTTAAGTTGTACTGTCCCAGGTAAGAGGGAGGGTTTGGATCCCGCTAACATGTTTAACCTTGAGACATTATGTTTGTATGTGTCTGTACAAAGTGAGGAGCCTATAATTCAGTGGTTGTCGTTTGTTTATGTGTTATATATATATTTGGGGGTTCTTTGATATGCCAAATCTTACCATGTATTTAGATTCCTAATTTTTGGTCCTTTTTATACGACCGCAAAAATTGAAAGTTATCACGTTGGCGTCAGCGTCGTCGTCGTCGTCGTCGTTTGTTTTTCGCACTATAACTTTAGTTTAAGTAAATTGAAATCTATTAAATTTAAACACAAGGTTTATGACCACAAAAAATTCAATATATGGGTTCATCAATATGCTTAATCTAACCATGTATTTAGATTTTTAGTATTTGGACCCGGTTATCAAATTGGTCCACATTGAGGTCTAAAGGGTCTAAAATGAACACTATTTGATTTCATCAAAAATTGAATTTTTGGGGTTCTATGATATGCTGAATCTAACCATGTATTTAGATGCTGTATCAAGCTTAAATGTTGTGTCCATACTTGCCCCAACTGTTCAGGGTTAGACCTCTGCGGCCGTATAAAGCTGCCCCTGCGAAGCACCTGGTTTAATTTCAAATTAAAAACAAATTGAGGTAGGGGATTTTGTTTTTTTCGTTTGTTTTTTTTTGGGGGGGGGGGGGGGGGGTGTCATATTATTTTCTTCAAGATTGATCAAAATTTCAAAAAAATTGGGGGCGGGGTTCTCGTATCTAAGTAATTGAAAACCAATAAATTAAAGGAAGATTTTCATTCAGTACAGCTTTCTTTGGTTGGACTGTATACTTCAGACATCAGACAATTCAATGCAATTACAGCAAACCAGTCATATAAAATGTATAGGCCTTAAGTCTGTCAAAGGAGGTTATAAATGATTTGTGACAATGCAAATAAAAAAAAAATAGAATTTAAATGAATACCTTTAACCAATGAATTCAAAATACTAATATTTATTCGATTTCACAAATATGTACTGAATAAGCATCTTGGTACAATTAAAAACCTGATAATAAATTGTTCAAATAAGGCCTTCGAAAATAGTGGAATAAATTACTTTTGGAGTGTCAAGAACTCGTTGGAAGTACTTGATAAATTGCATGCTTATATTGGTGATTTTGAATCTGTTCAAAGTTTTGATTTTTCTACCCTGTATACCACATTGCCTCACATTCTCATTAAGAAAAAATTCACACACCTAATTAAATGAGCATTCAAAAAATCAGAATGTGAATATATATGTTCAAACTCTTTTAGGTCATTTTATAGTAGCAATAAACAAAAAAACTATGTTAATTGGACATGCTTTGATACTATATATGCCCTTGAATTTTTTACTAGATAACATTTTTGTTCGCTTTAGGGATTCCGTATATCGTCAGATTATCGGAATTCCAATGGGGACTAACTGTGCACCACTTATTGCGGACCTGTTTTTGTATTGTTATGAGTTACAATTTATGAAAAAAATAAGCTAAGCAAAGACCCATCGAAACAACATCTGATAAACAAATTTAATAATACTTTTAGATATTTGGATGATATTTTGGCTCTCAATAATGACGACTTCAGTATGTATATTAATGAAATTTATCCTGTTGAACTTACTTTAAATAAAGCTAATACTAACAATGGCCACTGCCCTTTTCTCGATCTTGATATCTATATCACTAATGGAAAGCTGAATACTAAAATTTATGATAAAAGGGAATATTTTTCATTTCCTATCGTTAATTATCGGTTTTTAGATGGTGACGTTCCCTTGTCACCATCTTACGGTGTTTATATATCTCAACTTGTACGATTTGGTCGTGTATGTAACAATGTTTTAGATTTTAACGAGAGAAATTTATGTATTACTGAAAAATTATTACACCAGGGTTTTCGATATCACAAACTAGTCAAAACATTTACTAAATTTTATCATCGGTATAAAGACATTATTCGTAAATATAGCTCAACATGCAGACTTCTAATACGTTCAGGTATTTCACATCCAATTATAAAGCACAAAGGTGTCAGTATTTACCTCAGAAACTTACAAAACCTTTGAATAGACTTATTAGTTATTTTTGTATTATTGTCATTTTTGTCGAGCCTGCAACTTTTGTTGCAGAAAGCTCGACACAGGGATAGTGATCCGGCGGCGGCGGCGGCTACGGCGGCGGTGTTAGCTAACTTCTTAAAAGCTTTATATTTTAGAAGGTGGAAGACCTGGATGCTTCATACTTTGTATATAGATGCCTCATGTTACGAAGTTTCCGTCAGTCACATGTCCAATGTCCTTGACCTCATTTTCATGGTTCAGTGACCACTTGAAAAAAAAGTTCAGATTTTTTGTAATGTTGAATTCTCTCTTATTATAAGTAATAGGATAACTATATTTGATATGTGCGTACCTTGCAAGGTCCTCATGTCTGTCAGACAGTTTTCACTTGACCTCGACCTCATTTCATGGATCAGTAAACAAGGTTAAGTTTTGGTGGTCAAGTCCGTATCTCAGATACTATAAGCAATAGGGCTTGTATATTCGGTGTATGGAAGGACTGTAAGGTGTACATGTCCAACCGGCAGGTGTCATCTGACCTTGACCTCATTTTCATGGTTCAGTGGTTATAGTTAAATTTTTGTGTTTTTGGTCTGTTTTTTTCATACTATATGCAATAGGTCTACTGTATTTGTTGTAAGGAATGATTGTAAGGTGTACATGTCTAGCGGGCAGATGTCATGTGACCTTGACCTCATTTTCATGGTTCAGTGGTTATAGTTAAATTTTTATACGACCGCAAAATTTTTAATTTTTTGGTCGTATATTGCTATCACGTTGTCGTCGTCGTAGTCCGAATACTTTTAGTTTTCGCACTCTAACTTTAGTAAAAGTGAATAGGAATCAATGAAATTTTAACACAAGGTTTATGACCACAAAAGGAAGGTTGGGATTGAATTTGGGAGTTTTGGTCCCAACATTTTAGGAATTAGGGGCCAAAAAGGGCCCAAATAAGCATTTTCTTGGTTTTCGCACTATAACTTTAGTTTAAGTGAATAGAAATCTATGAAATTTTGACACAAGGTCTATGACCACAAAAGGAAGGTTGGGATTGATTTTGGGAGTTTTTGTTTCCAACAGTTTAGGAATTAAGGGCCAAAAAAGGGCCCAAATAAGCATTATTCTTGGTTTTCGCACAATAACTTTAGTATAAGTAAATAGAAATCAATGAAATTTTAACACAAGGTTTATGACCACACAAGGAAGGTTGGGATTGATTTTTGGAGTTGAGGTCACAACAGTTTATGAATTAGGGGCCAAAAAGGGGCCCCAAATAAGCATTATTTTTGCACCATAACTTTAGTATAAGTAAACAGAAATCTATGAAATTTAAACACAAGGTTTATGACCATAAAAGGAAGGTTGGGTTTGATTTTGGGAGTTTTGGTCCTAACAGTTTAGGAAAAAGGGGCCCAAAGGGTCCAAAATTGAACTTTGTGTGATTTCATCATAAATTGAATAATTGGGGTTCTTTGATATGCCGAATCTAACTATGTATGTAGATTCTTAATTTTTGGTCCCGTTTTCAAATTGGTCTACATTAAGGTCCAAAGGGTCCAAAATTAAACTTAGTTTGATTTTAACAAAAATTGAATCCTTGGGGTTCTTTGATATGCTGAATTTAAAAATGTACTTAGATTTTTAATGATTGGCCTAGTTTTCAAGTTGGTCCAAATGGGGGTCCAAAATTAAACTTTGTTTGATTTCATCAAAAATTGAATAAATGGGTTCTTTGATATGCCAAATCTAACTGTGTATGTAGATTCTTAATTTTTGGTCCAGTTTTCAAATTGGTCTACATTAAGGTCCAAAGGGTCCAAAATTAAACTAAGTTTGATTTTAACAAAAATTAAATTTTTGGGCTTATTTGATATGCTTTATCTAAATATGTACTTTGATTTTTGATTATGGGCCCAGTTTTCAAGTTGGTCCAAATCAGGATTCCATATCAAGTATTGTGCAATAGCAAGAAATTTTCAATTGCACAGTATTGCGCAATAGCAAGAAATATCTAATTGCACAATATTGTGCAATAGCAATTAATTTTCAATTGGAGTTATCTTTCTTTGTATAGAATAGTAGTTGATAATATATGTTGGAAATTTGCCAGACATGACTATGATGTCATTTTCTATTTTTATTTGCCAATAACTTTATGTAAATAACTTCATTGGAAATTTGCCAATATAAAATGTTGCTGATGAAGCTTTTTTCCCTTATCTTATCTAAAATGTTTTTAGATAATGTATGTTGGACATTTACCAGACATGACTATGATGTCATTTTCTATTTTTATTTGCCAATAACTTTATGTAAATAACTTCATTGGAAATTTGCAAATATAAAATGTTGCTGATGAAGCTTTTTTTCCTTATCTTATCTAAAATGTTTTTAGATAATGTATGTTGGACATTTACCAGACATGACTATGATGTCATTTTCTATTTTTATTTGCCAATAACTTTATGTAAATAACTTCATTGGAAATTTGCAAATATAAAATGTTGCTGATGAAGTTTTTTTTATTGTTGTATACAATAAACAATGTATATTCGCTTTTACTACCAACCAATCTTTACAATTCAGTGATAACAAGCACTTTATTTTACATTTTAATATTTTATGATGTATTTAAAAGAGTAGTTATTGTTGCAAACTCCATTAGAAATTTGAATTGATATCAGTTTTGGAAAAAGGGAAACAGGGATGTGAAAAAAGGGGGGGGGGGGTTTAAATTTTTCTCATTTCAGATTTCATAAATAAAAAGAAAATTTCTTCAAACATTTTTTTGAGAGGATTAATATTCAACAGCATAGTGAATTGCTCAAAGGCAAAACAACCTTTTAAGTTCATTAGACCACATTCATTCTGTGTCAGAAACCTATGCTGTGTCAACTATTTAATTTTAGATTTAAAAAGTTTCAAGAAGAAATCTTTAATTGATTTGTAAAATCTTGACATTTGTTTTGTGTAAAAAAACATGTAATGTCAAAATTTGATCACAATCCAAATTCAGAGCTGTATCACGCTTGAATGTTTTGTCCATACTTGCCCCAACTGTTCAGGGTTCGACCTCTGCGGTCGTATAAAGCTGCGCCCTGCGGAGCACCTGGTTGTGTTTTGGTCTGTTTTTTTCATACTATATGCAATAGGTCTACTATATTTGTTGTATGGAATGATTGTAAGGTGTACATGTCTAGCGGGCAGATGTCATGTGACCTTGACCTCATTTTCATGGTTCAGTGGTCAAAGTTAAGTTTTTGAGTTTTGGTCTCTTTATCTAATACTATATATATGCCATAGGTCAACTATATTTGGTGTATGGAAATATTTTATGATCTTTATGTCAGTAGGGCAGGTTTCTTTTGACCATGACCTCATTTTCACAGTTCATTGCACAGTGTTAATTTTTTGTGTTTTGGTCAATTTTTCTTAAACTATAAGTAATAGGTCAACTATATATGTTGTATAGAAGCATTGTTAGCTGTACATGTCTGCCTGGCATGGTTCATCTGACCTTGACCTCATTTTCATGGTTCATTGGTCTTTGTTTAGTTATTTTGGTTAATGTTAAGTTAATGAGACAGTTGTAATAAAGCTTTATACTTAGGACTATCAACATAATATCAATGATTAATATAGAAGGCGAGACATTTCAGCGTGTGCACTCTTGTGTTTATTTTCTTTGGTTACATCTTCTGACATCAGACTCGGACTTCTCTTGAACTGAATTTTAATGTGCGTATTGTTATGCGTTTACTTTTCTACATTGGTTAGAGGTATAGGGGGAGGGTTGAGATCTCACAAACATGTTTAACCCCGCCGCATTTTTGCGCCTGTCCCAAGTCAGGAGCCTCTGGCCTTTGTTAGTCTTGTATTATTTTAATTTTAATTTCTTGTGTACAATTTGGAAATTAGTATGGCGTTCATTATCACTGGACTAGTATATATTTGTTTAGGGGCCAGCTGAACGACGCCTCCGGGTGCAGGAATTTCTCGCTACATTGAAGACCTGTTGGTGACCCTCTGCTGTTGTTTTTTCTTTGGTCGGGTTGTTGTCTCTTTGACACATTCCCCATTTCCATTCTCAATTTTATCATATAAATCATTAAATAAAGAAACATGAAAATTATAGTTTTAAACAAGGGAAATAACAATGAACATTCTGAAACTGATAATACTAGTAAGGGAGACAACTACATATGCACTTTCATATTTAGTCAACGTTCATCACTATGCATAATCTATAAATTATGTGGCGAAGAGAAATGATTTGTTCAATACAATGACTGTGTGTACCTATTATAACAAATAGATGCAAACAACAGAATCAAAGGTAGAACTTAGCAAAGAATTACGGTCTATTCAAGATAATTGTCTGTGTCTAGTTAAAAATAAGTTGTGATTGCATTGCACATTTCAACTCCTGTAAAATATAGAGTTATTGTCCTTTAAATCTACTGGCAGATAGAAAGGCTATTAACATATATATGTATTAAAACTATTTGACAAGTTTTCACATGGGGAAGGATAGTTTATGGCATATTTTTCTTTTATAGACTGCCATGTCAAAGACATCCCCAGAAGTAACTCCTGACCCCCCTTTACAGGAACCTGCAGCACCAGTAGTTGAAGGTAATCATCTAATGTTAATTATTCAGATACCGGCTGAAATGATTTATAGTTACTTTTTCTAACATACGGAAACCTTGATATCTGCTTATAATGTTATAATGAAAAATGATGAGAAAAAACAACAAATTAATTGGAAAGGTGAAGTAGGCTATTGATGAAGATTGATTGATTACAGATCACCATGATCACATTAATTTTAAAATCATTCTCATCTATTTTATACTTTCCTCAATGTGCTGAATATATTTTGGATAATCATTCTTACTAGTTCCTCTGACAAGGCATGTGACGTCAAAATCATTCTTACTAGTTGCTGTCACAAGGCATGTGACGTCAACATAATCATCAAGGCAACAGTAGGATACCGCTGTTCGAAATACATAAATCGATTGAGACTAATATGAACTGTATGTCTCGGACCTAATATGTATAAATCGGTATACGAGTATAACCTCTTACTAATGACTTTTTAGGATAAACATTTATTTATTTACATTTCAGACAGCAGAATACCAGAACAAATAAAAAAGATGGATCATGTGTCGATTGCCATTTATCTGAACGCCCTTGAATCAGGTTCAGAAAGAAGACGGGATATAAATTTAATAATTGTTGGAAAAAAATCTGTTGGAAAGACTTCCTTAGTACGAAGATTGTTCGGGGAGGAGTTACAAAGCGTAAAAAGCACAAATGGTATAGAAATTCATCGGCGGAGATGTCGAATAAATCTAAGTAACTGGGAATGGAATAAAGTGTTAGGTAAATATGCGATTTTTTTCTCACTCCTTTTACATGTTTAATCTATTACAAAATTATCATAGAAATTCTAAAACATAGTAAACATAATTTTAATATTTCTTTTTAAATCCGTGTATGCTGTTTTTATGTATTTACTCTTTTTTGCTCACCTGGCCCAAAGGGCCAAGTGAGCTTTTCTCATCACTTGGCGTCCGGCGTCCGGCGTCTGGCGTCCGTCGTCGTCGTCGTCGTCTTTTTCGTCCGTCGTTAGCTTTTACAAAAATCTTCTCCTCTGAAACTACTGGGCCAATTTTTACCAAACTTGGCCACAATCATTATTAGGGTATCTAGTTTAAAAATTGTGTCCGGTGACCCGGCCAACCGACCAAGATGGCCACCATGGCTAAAAATAGAAAATAGGAGTAAAATGCAGTTTTTGGCTTATAACTCAAAAACCAAAGCATTTAGAGCAAATCTGACATGGGTAAAAATCAGGTCAAGATCTATCTGCCCTGAAATTTTGAGATGAATCGGACAACCCGTTGATAGGTTGCTGCCCCTGAATTGGTAATTTTAAGGAAATTTTGCTGTTTTTGGTTATTATCTTGAATAGTATCATAGAAAGAGATAAACTGTAAACAGCAAAAATGTTCAGCAAAGTAAGATCTACAAATGAGTCTACAGGACCAAAATGGTCTGTTGATCCCTTTAGGAGTTATTGCCCTTTATAGTCAATTTTTAACAATTTTTCGTAAATCTTAGTCATCTTTTACAAAAATCTTCTTCTCTGAAACTACTGTGCCAAATTAAACCAAACTTGACCACAATCATCATTGGGGTATTTAGTCAAAAAATTGTGTCCGGTGACCTGGCCGACCTACCAAGATGGCCACCATGGCTAAAAATAGAACATAGGGGTAAAATGCAGTTTTTGGCTTATCACTCAAAAACCAAAGCATTTAGAGCAAATCTGACATCGAGTAAACATTTTTATCAGGTCAAGATCTATCTGCCCTGTAATTTTGAGATGAATTGGACAACCGGTTGATAGGTTGCTGCCCCTGAATTGGTAATTTTAAGGACATTTTGCTGTTTTTGGTTATTATCTTGAATATTATTATAGATAGAGATAAACTGTAAACAGCAAAAATGTTCAGCAAAGTAAGATCTACAAATAAGTCATCAAGACCAAAATGGTCTGTTGATTTCTTTAGGAGTTATTGCCCTTTATAGTCAATTTTTAACCATTTTTCGTAAATCTTAGTTATCTTTTACAAAAATCTTCTCCTCTGAAACTACTGGGCCAAATTAAACCAAGTGTTGTATATGTCAATTTAATCCTTTAGCAAATACTTTATGTCTACTGTAATTTCATGATTTCAATTACTGCGATAGTTGTTACTGTAAAGGTTTTATATGAAAATAAAATGTTATTGATATCTATATTTTTTAAATGCAGATACCCTTATTCGTTTGATGTGTTTGGGCTTTTTTTTGTGTTTAGTTTATGAGAAACGGGTGAACGTGGTTTTCTTTATTGTTTCTTTATTGTATAACATATGAAATGGACGAAGTTTAATCCTAATTTCCATAGATTTCTTCTATACTTTAAACACTTTTTACTATTTTTTTTGTAGATACAAGATTAGTGAAAGAAGCAAGTATCAACAATAGAATATTGCAGTCAATTGTCAAAGAGTTGCATCAAGATAAAGAAAAACCAAAGCATGACATATTGGAGATATCTTCATCAGATCAGATATCAACAGATGATAATGAGGACACAATCACCAAAAATATTGAACATAACAAAGAACCTCAACCCAAAATGAATTATCAGTTTGCTTATCCGGAGATTACAGAACCGCCGATTTCTAAACTGGCAAAGGATGAGCTGTTAAGTATAATCGGATCTGCTGTAGACTTACAAGACGAAGAAGGCTATGCAAATTTAACAGTGTGGGATTTCGCTGGTGACATTGAGTATTACAACACACATCAAACGTTTTTGAATTCAGAAGCAATTTTTCTTGTCGTAGCAAATTTACATGACATAGATGACACAGTATCTTACGGTTTGTAAAGTCAATTTTTGCTTCCCTATCAAATTTAAAGATATAATTATATTAAACGTAGATACGAATTATTCTTGATGTTCAGTTCATATAAAAACAATGAAACTAAACATTTAAGACAGCAAATTTTAATATCTGGCTATTTTGTTAAATGATTTTTATTATTTTCTCTAAACAACACTACTTTCCGTGTTTCATTTAATATAGCCATTTACTATCTTGACTTCCATCTAGTTCGTGATAAAAGAGATGCCTTCAGCTTCCCAATTGTTCTTTCATTTTCTATGTAGCAACATTCTAGCAGTGTCTTCCCATGTTGTATATATCTCCAAATTGATACGATATTCTAGGACTTGTATTTCCTATCATGATGTCCTGATAAGAAGGTTGCTGCTCTCAAAAAAGCTATCAAGCCAAGTGTTAAAGAGGTGCAGTTGAAATTATCCCTTCTAAAAATTTACAGACGACATCAATAGTTGGTTTAACGTCATGAATATCTGTTTTAAAGATGACGACAGATATGTTCCAAAAGTCGTAGCTACAATCCCGTCCACTTTTGTCTCGTATGTAACCTACCGAATTGTACTTATCACCAGGTTTTTAAATACACGAACAACACGACGGGTGCACATGTAGAGTAGAATCTTCCCTGAGTGTATGAAATCAACCCTGGTTTTTAGTTGGGTTTTCTGTTGCTCAGTCTTAAGTTCTCTACGTTGTGTTTTGAATATTTATGATCGTCGTTTTAGTCTTTGGCGTTCTTTGTCATGTCTTTGTCAGTTTATTTTCGTCTTATGATTATAAATGTTCCTTTGGTATCTTTTTCCTCTCTTTTACACGTCAATGCATGTAATATACTTGTAGATAACCTATTTTATATCGTGCTTAAAAAGATATCACCAAGAATGTTGTTTTCTTCTTATCTCATACAAACATCCTTTGTTATACGACCGCAAATATCTTGTGTTGTCTGAAGACATTTGATTTCCAAACAATAGCTTACATATTAGTGATTGGATCTTGATGAAATGTTACCACAAGGTTTCATATAAAAAATGAAGTTTGGGATTGATTTTTGGGGCAATGGTCTGAACTGTTTACATGTGTTTAGGATAAACGAAGCAAAAACGAAACTTTTCTGATACAAATGTATCAATTGTTCATTTCTTGACCATATTCAATGGGATTTAATTCAAAGTCTAGAACACGGTGGGTTCTTTATTATGTTAAATGTAACCGTATCTTTAGATTTATGGATTTTTTGCCCCGTGTTTGAATTGATCCACTTTGAGGTCCTATGGGTCCAAATTAAATTTAGTTTGATTTTAACAACATTTGAATTCAATGGTGTTTTTTTATATGCCTAATCTAACTATGCAGAACTTCATTGTAGGTTTGTTTATAATTTTGTAAAAATTAATTTTTAGAAAGCTTTATATATGTGTCAAATATTTTATCAGAATCCAAATTCAGATCTGTATCAAGCTTGCATGAATGAAGTTTCGATTTTCGCCCAAACTGTTTAGGGTTCGACCTCTTCGCTCGTATCAAGCTGCGCCTCGCATTGTGTTTTATTAATGTATAGCATTTTGCTTTCTGTACATGGAAAATTTATGGACTCAATATCGTTCTATTTACGTCGACTCTGACGTACAAGTGAGACTTCTCGCCGAATTTGCACTTTCCACAAACAACAAGACGGGTGCTGAATGTGATATAGGATCTGTGTAACCTTCTTGAGCACCTCGATTCAACCCTGATTTATGCAAGGTTCATTTTGTTCTCTCGATTGTGTTCTATATAATGTTGTACATACTTTTGATTGTTTATTCTTTGGGTTCTTTATCTGTCCGATCGTCATCGATTTCTTTTTGACTGATGAATGTTGATTAGCCCTTGTGTAACGTTTGCCTCTTTTTAAACACTGATTTAAATAGTTATATTTTTGACTTGCAATATTATAACGGTCTACAGGATAAATCATTATGTATTTTTTTATTGAACGCCAACACTGTCTTGTTATGCTGATTTTTAACCGGATTTTTGTGACAAAAATGTCGGTTATTGATTTGGGAATGTACGGCGGGCGGGCGGCCGGGCAGTCGGGCGGGCGGGCGGCAATCAAATGTTGTCCGTGCATTAACTCATGAACCGTTCAACCAAAGCTTTTAAAATTTTAATATGTTGTTACTGACAACTAAATGAAGGTCAAGTTCAATAATGGCGATTTTGACTTATACCGTTTAGGAGTTATGGTTCTTGAAAGATTGAAAAATGGAGTTGTCCGTGCATTTACGCATGAACTGTTCTACCAAAGCTTCCCAAATTTTAATATGTTGTTACTAATGAAAGAATGGAGGTCAAGTTCAATAATGACGAATTTGACTTTTGCCGTTCAGGAGTTATGGTTCTTGAAAGATTGAAAAATGGAGTTTCCAGTCGTGTCCGTGCATTTATGCATAAACTGTTCTACCAAAGCTTCAGAAATTTTAATATGCTGTTACTGATGACAAAATGGAGGTCAAGTTCAATAATGACGATTTTGACTTTTACCGTTCAGGAGTTATGGTTCTTGAAAGATTGAAAAATGGTTTTTCCCGTCGTGTCCGTGCATTTTCTCATGAACCATTCAACCAAAGCTTTTGAAATTTTAATATGTTGTTACTGATGACAAAATAGAGGTGAAGTTCAATAATGCTGATTTTGACTTTTACCGTTCAGGAGTTATGGTTCTTGAAAGATCGTAAAATGGCGTTTCCATTCAGGTTGTTGCATTTACTCATGAACCATTCAATCTAAGCTTTTCAAATTTGAATATGTTGATACTGATGACAAAATGGAGGTCAAATTTGATATTGACGATTTTCACTTTCACCATTCATCAGTAATGGTTCTTGTGATATTGCCAGGACACAAATAAATATTAATAAATCCGGTTTGCTGTCGTTGTGACAGCCTCTTGTTCATTATATGATGTGCACTTGTCATCATATGATGTGCAAACACCTTTATATGATGTGCAAATATTCTTATATGGTGTGCAAATATGCTAATGTGATGTGCAAACATCATTATATGATGTGCAAACATCATTAAATGATGTGCAAACGCAATTATATGATGTGCAAACATCATTATATAATGTGCAAACATCATTATATGATGTGCAAACATCATTATATGATGTGCAAACATACTTATATGATGTGCATATATACTTATATGATGTGCAAATATACGTATATGATGTGCATATATACTTATATGATGTGCAAATATACTTATATGATGTGCAAATGTGCTTAAACGATGTGCAAACATTCTTATATGATGTGCAAACATTCTTATATGATGTGCAAAGATACTTATAATATGTGCAAAGATCATTATATGATGTGCAAAATATACTTATATGCTGTGCAAATATACTTATAATATGATGTGTACATATCATTATATGATGTGCAGTTTCCCTTATATTATGGGCAAACATCTTTATATGGTGTGTTTGTGTCATTATATTATGTGCTCGTAATCTTATATGATGTGGTTTTATTTACTTCATTATATGATGTCGAAACGTCATTATATTATGTGCTTTCATCGTCGTTATGGTCAATGAACATGATTACGATTAGAATGATTACTGTCTACGTCATAACTGATTCCGATCTGCTTCTGCGGAGTAACTACTAATTAGGCTCAAATCTATAGCTACCGTTTGGAAAATGGTTAAGACTTAAAAGAGATAAACCTTGGCATGTTAGTACCTCGTTTTAAGATGCAAAAAATCACATCTGATATTGTTGGAAAATTGTCAAAATATATATGAATTGCAAAGTTTTGTTTAAATCGACGGGTCTACAATATAACATACGGAGTCTATAATAATGAACATAAGGTTAAGGTTATTATAAATTTTAGAAATAATTCATTTATGTCATGCTCAATGATCGATTTAACGAGGGAAGGCATTATATTTGTCAAATTCGGTATACCTAACGTTAGCATTTTTTCTTTAAGAAGTTAATACACGAATTCTAGTATGTTCATTTATGTAAATATTGCCATGCTGATCATTTTAGCTGTTCGAGTTTCTCTTTATATATTCTCAAGAAAGACACAAAAGAATGGGGGAAAATCGGACTTTGATAGGGTAATGGCTCATATAAGGGACCAGTCATTTGTAACCAAAAAAAGAGGGGATAGGAAGAAATAAAGGGGGCCTTTCATTTTATCATTTTTTGGAATGGAAAGGTGGCATTCAATTTTATATAGTTATACATTTGCCGCGGTATAATGTTATGGCGAATTCTTCGTCATCCGTAAGCATCAATCTTTACGCCTCGTTCCGCTCACCTGAATTGTTAAAACCTGAATATTTAGTTTCAACAATTTCTTCTAGCAGAGAATTTTTCATCTGAAGCTAATATTGAATGAAGGTGTGGTAAATATTAATGAAACCACAAACGGCAAATCCAAACTAAGTTCCCTGAAGTCGCAAACAACTTTCATACTTCAGTACCTTGATTATATATGTTCTTGTCTATACCGTACAAGAAAAGGTTTTCTCTACTTTTAGTTATCAAGATATTAGCCAATAAAACAACAAAACTCTGAAAAGCCAAAATTGCCCAAAAAGTACCTTTACTATAGAGTATGTTCAGACACATTGCACTATTTGTTTTTTTTTAAATCTATTATGTTTCCAGGATAAACGCAAAATATTAAAAGCCGCTGCCGTAAATCTTCATTTTGAAAAATTCAAAACACAACTATCTATCTGTAAGTGAACAACAGGTCTCAGTAAACAATAAATAAATGCAGTGTTGTAAGTACATTTTGACACCAATCTGATTAGATTACAGGTATTGTGTGTTCAAGTTTTGCTTACGCCGATCTAAAAACGCTCAATTCAAGACCATTGGGATTCTCTAGTTTTGTCGGATTGATACACACTTTCAAAAACTTGACGGCTGAAATTTCATTGGCTGATGTAATATATACAAGGACAGAAAGTAAAATGAAGTGTTTTCAGATCCTTGTATCCAAAGCTTAAATAGATGATCTGTACATTATATATTAAACAAGTGTTAGACACCGACTCTAGTGTGGGAAGGAGCACGTGTATTTCCTTGTTTGACATTTATAAAAAATAACATGTTTTTTTTTTTTTTAATTTCATCATTGTTTTATTTGTCCCTGATTTTAAATGGAAACAAACTATTTTGCTTCCCTTCTGAAATAGATAAATTTAAATATCTTTCAAGAAATTTAGAATTAAACAATTAAAAAAAACTTGCCCACCCCCCCCAAAAAAAAACCCAATGGTCCTGTTTAATTGAGTCTAGAGGTGTATACTAGTATATGAGCGGCTTCCCACGAAACCTTTTATATTGCGGGTTACTGCATGTCTAGTGGTGGTGCTTTCGTGGTAGCATGTTCGCCTTGAGCGAGGGAGGTCGTGGGTTCGAACCCCGGCCGGGTCAAAACCAAAGACTTTAAAATTCATATTTGCATGCTGCTTCCCTGCTAAGCACGCGGGATTAAGGATTAAGAGCAAAATCTTGTCTAAATAATGTGTCCGAGTAAGGTGACATGTCTTCCTTCGGAATGTTACCTTTGAACTAGCATGTTAAAAATCCGGCTCAGGGTGTTGGTCTAGTACAAAGCAGGGTTAAAATATTCATATCACATTAATATGTTCTTGTACGAATATGCATATCAATTTGCCGCTGGACGTCAAGAATCCACACATAATCATCTATAGTTGAAACTGTGAAATATATGCACCAAAACATAATAAAAAGGTGCACGCAAATGTAATGCACCGAGTTCAGGTTTATTCCATATCTCCTTTAATCCATTTCGGATGAAAGGGATGGGCGCTCGGTGGTCGAGTGGTTACATTGTCTTATCCCAGTGTTTCCATTTCCTAAGGTTGATCTCATACACCAATCAACAACTATTAAGAAGAGAAGAGGAGAGATTACGCATCCTTGTCTGACGCCTGTATCCACTGAGAACCAATCAGAAAGCTGTCCATTGTGTAATACACTACATTCATACTTGTCGTAGAATATCTTTATCAGCTTGATTATTTTCGATGGTACTCCATATGCTCTTAGTATGTCCCAAATATATTCTCTTATAACACTGTCAAATGCTCTTTGGAAGTCAATGAAGTTTAGTACTATTTTGTTCTGCCACTCTAGGGATTGTTCTATGATGTTTCGGAGGGTAAATAGATGGTCGATGCAGCCTCTGTTATTTCTAAAACCTGCCTGTTCTTCACGCAGCTTACTGTTAATGGAATCAATTATTCTATTATTGATGACTTTAAGGAATACTTTACTAGGGATTGAAAGTAGTGATATTCCTCGCCAGTTGTTGCAAAGTTTTAGATCTCCCTTCTTTTGCAGTTTTATAATGATTCCTTTGTCCCATTCAATTGGTATTTCTTCATCTATCCATATGTTCGTAAATAGATAATGTAGTATTTCACTTGTTGATTGTATGTCTGATTTTAATAATTCTGCACTGATGTTATCTATGCCTGGTGCTTTACCATTTTTCAGTTGTCTTATTGCCTTTTTGGATCTCATCTTTGCATACAGCTTCTGTGTCTATTTCAAGTGCATCTCCAAATGGTTGAATGTCTGGTATATCATTGTTGGTTTCAGCCCTATTCAGGATAGTTTTAAAGTGTTCGGCCCAACGATCTAACTTTTCCTTGTCTGTAGTTAGTAGCTTCCCCTCTTTGGATAGTACTGGTGCATCATTATTCCTGGACGTTCCACAGAGCTGTCTAGTGATTTTATATACTACACTGAGCTCTCCACGCTTTGACGCTTCTTCAGCTTCATTTGCAAGTTCTTCAACATAGTTTCTCCTATCATTCTTTGCCCCTTTTTTTTAACTTCTTTGTCTTTATCTCTATAGTCTGATTGCAGTTTGGTTTTCAATCTGTTAGATTTAGATGCATTAAGTTTTATTTTTATGGCTTTCCTTTCCTTGATGTTTTCCCAAGCCTTGTCTGACAGCCACCGTTTTCTTTTTCTGTTCTTTAAACCCAATACTTTCTTAGCTGTTTTAGTATAAATGTCCTTGATGTTATTCCAAGTTTCAGTTATGTTTTCACCCATGTTTTCATTATTGTCATCAATTTCACGGATTACTTGGTATTTGTTTTTTTACTTCAGTATTAAATTTTTGTCTTATTTTGTTGTCCTTCAGTCTCTGCAGATCAAATGTTTTCCTGCTCAGCTCGTTTATCTTCGGAGCTTTCTTGAGTTTCTAATATATACTTATTACTAAAACCCCATACTTCGCACCCATACACCAGCAAGGGCTTGATAATTTTGTCAAAAAGATCAAGTTGTGACATTTTACAGAAAGCTGATACATCCGTCCCATTCTCAGGTTTTCGTACATGGCTTTTATGCCTTATCGGATAAATTTTTTTTTGTCATATTAAAATTTCCCGTTTTAGTAACAACAATTCCCAAATAGTTATATTGTTTTATCATCGCAATGTTAGTATCATTGTAAGAAAATCGGAGATTGTTTGGAATCCGTCCAAAACAAAACACTAAGACTTTGATTTTATCAACTGTACTTTCAAGTTCCAAGCCTTACAATAATCATGGAAAGCATTGAGATGAGTCTGCAGGTCCTGTGCTGTTTCAGCCAACAAAACCGTGTCATTTGCAAACAATATAACAAAACACTTAAGATATATTTCTAATTCTCTTTCCAGATCTTGTGGTATAGTTCTGTTAAGTCCTGTAAAATTTTTACTCACTAAGAAATTATTTTAGTCAATCAAAAGTAAAAAAATAGGAATGGTGATAAGTTTTCTCCTTGTCGAACCCCATTGTCACAAGCAAGCAAAGTATTCCGAATTATAATTACCACCGTGTATCATCGGTACAGCGTATATAGCTTTACAGGTACTTTGAAGCGTGAAAATCTATATACCGTACATTTAAACTATGCACCGTACAGAAGGATTTATGTGGTCAGCTATACACCATACATAACGCTTCTTGTCGGAATAAAATATCGAAAAATAACATATGTATAAAAGTTTTCAATGCCAATTATTGAAACAGCTATACTTATTACGCACACACAGTGGCCTTCTATCAGAAAAAGAGTTGCAATGAATTTAGAATCATATCGGATGAGACGAGCGCCAACTTCTTTGACAAGTATTTGCACATGTCTTTAGTTAGTATTCTTGTTTTGGGAAAATAATGAGACTTCTCTAATCACCAATCTACGACCAAATCATTTCTTAAAACAACAATTATGTTTAGATTGAAGTACACATTGATATTATGTAAACAAAACAAAGATTTCCGTACCGTGTCAGAAAAAAAATCGATCACGACCGCTTGGTTAGTACCTATATCCGCTGTACCGATGATACACGGAGATGCCAGCGAGTGGGCAAGTGTTGAAACAAAGAGTGATGACACAGTAATAAGGTGGACACAGTAATGACAATGTTAATGCTTTTTATTCTAATTTTTTTTTAAGAGACGAAAACGAGGAACATAATGCAAAAGACGGGCGTCTCCCCATTCATCTCGGTTGGAAAATAAAAATATTACATACCCTAAATTGGAAAAAGTGTGGCAAAGTGTGATTTTCAGTGGGCTTTTTTTTTTGCCCTTTTAACTCAATAACTGTATCATCTACGTAAAATCCGTTGACATTACCGAAAAGATTCAAAATGAGTACCACAATGCAAAAAATCCGATCTAATCGGACGAAAAATTAAATCTAAAACACTTCATCAGGAATCAACCCCTTGTGTCTCAGAAATCGTTGACGCTACTCCAAATCTGTTGACATACGCAAGTTGCAGAATATTATTAGCAATTAAAAAAATCTCCATTAAAATAAGTTGAAAATAAACAATCTGTATATATGCAAATATGTCCTCATTGTTGAAGACCGTACAGTGACCTATAGTTGTTAGTGTCTGTGCCATTTGGTCTGTTGTGGAGAGTTGTCTCATTGGTAATCATACCACATCTTTTTTTTTGTTATAATTACCCAACATGGCCATTTCGCATTTCGCGGGCACTACGTCGACTAATCTTGCGGTCTCCGAAATTGGATATTTTCTCACATAATTGGCGTGTTCTTTGGAAAAAAAAGCTTTGTTCAAAGACAAATTAAAGAAGTAAAAAACACTACATGTATACGTCATATCACAAATATTTCCGACTTTGTATGGTTTTAGAGGAGTTGCGGCTCAATGAAATCGGTCTCTTCCTTTAGTAGCACAGATTATATCATATACTAGATTTAATATCATTTAACATATTCAATACTACATTATACATCTTACCATTTACAGATTTCTATTGTTCAATAACATTTTATAAAACAAACCATCTCGCCATATTATGCATGAATAGATAATTTTATAGCTTTTGTTATGAAATATTTTTAAAACTGACTGTGAATTTCTTCAACTATTTCTTGTATATATATTATCTTATCTGATCTTAATCTTCCTCCGAAATGTTTAAAACGTTGACATTGTTAAATTGCATTGTCTCATTTCCTTATAAATTGCACTTTCGCTAGCGATAGACACATATTTGAGCCGAGTTAATAGTTTACAGAAGCAGATCGGAATCAGTTATGACGTAGACAGTAATCATTCTAATCGTAATCATGTTCATTGACCATAAAGACGATGAAAGCACATCATATAATGACGTTTCGACATCATATAATGAGGTAAACCTAACCACATCATATCAGATTACAAGCACATAATATAATGACACAACCACATCATATAAAGATATTTGCACATAATATGATGGTAACTGCGCATCATATAATGATATGTACACATCATATAAGGATCTTTGCACATCATATACGTATATTTGCACATCATATAAGGATCTTTGAACATGATATAAGTACATTTGCACATCATATAATAATGTTTGCACATCATATAAGAATGTTTGCACATCGTTTAAGTATATTTGCACATCATATAAGTATATTTGCACATCATATAAGTATATATGCACATCATATAAGTATGTTTGCACATCATATAATGATGTTTGCACATCATATAAGGATATTTGCACATCATATAAGGATATTTGCACATCATGTAAAGGTGTTTGAACATCATATAATGACAAGTGCACATCATATAAAGGTAAATGCACATCATATAATGAAAATGGTCATAACAAGACAGTGTTGGCCTTCCATATTTTTTATTGAATGTAGTAATTATATTCTTATATTTAAATATTAATTTGTCTTTAATCACAGGCACATTCAATTTCTGGATGGATACAATACATTGTTATGGAAGCATAAACAACAAAACGGAAGCTGTATTGCTCGAAGGAGCTCACAACCTTCTAGATCCACCAGTTATAGCAATTGGTACACACAAGGACAAATTTCAGGTATTTATATCAAAGTAACAATGGAGTAGACATGTTAATTTAGTCTCTGTTTATAAAAACTTGACGACTGAATTTGCGCCTTTGAAAATATTTAGGTAATGTTAACTGGTGTTCGTATAAAAACGTTATTCTAGTTAAGTTTAGACTATGGACATTGTAAATACTTCACCAATGTATCGGATTTATAAGATACGATTAGATCACATTTGCCACGACGTCTTATACATCTAACTGGTTGTTAATGAATCGCTGATTCACTGTTACGTTAGAGCACAGTTTAAATAGAAACTATGGAAATTGTATAATATCTATTTCATTTTACTGTACGAATATGTACCTTTGTCATATTGATAACAATGTATATCTTTTTCTGTCCTGACGGTCATGCTCGTCAATGCTGATTGTCGTTTTTATACGACCGCAAAATTTTTTATTTTTCGTCGTATATTGCTATCACCTTGGCGTCGTCGTCCTGCGTCGTCTTGCGTCGTCGACGTCGTCGTCCGAATACTTTTAGTTTTCGCACTCTAACTTTAGTAAAAGTGAATAGAAATCTATGAAATTTTAACACAAGGTTTATAACCACAAAAGGAAGTTTGGGATTGATTTTTGGAGTTTTGGTCCCAAAATTTTAGGAATGAGGGGCCAAAAAGGGCCCAAATAAGCATTTTCTTGGTTTTCGCACTATAACTTTAGTTTAAGTAAATAGAAATCTATGAAATTTAAACACAAGGTTTATGACGACAAAAGAAAGGTTGGGATTGATTTTGGGAGTTGAGGTCCGAACAGTTTAGGAATTAGGGGCCAAAAAGGGGCCCAAGTAAGCATTGTTCTTGGTTTTCGCACCATAACTTTAGTATAAGTAAATAGAAATCTTTGAAATTTAAACACAAGGTTTATGACCATAAAAGGAAGGTTGGGTTTGATTTTGGGAGTTTTGGTCCCAACAGGTTTTTAGTAATAAGGGGCCCAAAGGGTCCAAAATTGAACTATGTTTGATTTCATCAAAAATTGAATAATTGGGGTTCTTTGATATGCCGGATCTAACCGTGTATGTAGATTCTTAATTTTTGGTCTCGTTTTCCAATTGGTCTACATTAAGGCCCAAAGGGTCCAAAATTAAACTTAGTTTGATTTTAACAAAAATTGAATCCTTGGGGGTTCTTTGATATGCTGAATCTAAAACTGTACTTAGATTTTTGATTATTGGCCCAGTTTTCAAGTTGGTCCAAATCGGGGTCCAAAATTAAACTTTGTTTGATTTCATCAAAAATTGAATAATTGGGATTCTTTGATATTCCAAATCTAACTGTGTATGTAGATTCTTAATTTTTAGTCCCGTTTTCAAATTGGTCTACATTGAATACCAAAGGGTCCAAAATTAAACTAAGTATTTTCAATTGCACAGTATTGCGCAATAGCAAGAAATATCTAATTGCACAATATTGTGCAATAGCAAGAAATTTTCAATTGATTGGAGTTATCTTTCTTTGTCCAGAATAGTAGTTGAATCAACTTAAATCATTGTTTTATACAATGCACAATGTATATTCACTTTTACTACCAACTGATAAATTAAAACACTCTTTACCATTCAGTTATAACAAGCACTTTTTGTTACATTTTAATATTTTATTATGTATTTAAATGAGTAGTTATTGTTGCAAACTCCATTAGAAAATTGAATTCTTTGGCTTTTTTGATATGCTGAATTTAATCATGTACTTAGATTTTTGATTAAGGGCCCAGTTTTCAAGTTGGTTCAAATCAAGATCCAAAATTATTATATTAAGTATTGTGCAATAGCAAGAAATTTTCAATTGCACAGTATTCAGCAATAGCAAGAAATCTTGAATTGCACAGTATTGTGCAATAGCAAAAAATGTTCAATTGCACAGTATTGTGCAATAGCAAGAAATCTTCAATTGCACAGTATTGTGCAATAGCAAATATTTTCAATTGCACAGTATTGCGCAATAGCAAGAAATATCTAATTGCACAATATTGTGCAATAGCAAGAAATTTTCAATTGATTGGAGTTATCTTTCTTTGTCCAGAATAGTAGTTGAATTAACTTCAATCATTGTTTTATACAATGCACAATGTATATTCACTTTTACTGCCAACTGATAAATTAAAACACTCTTTACTATTCAGTGATAACAAGCACTTTTTGTTACATTTTAATATTTTATGATGTATTTAAATGAGTAGTTATTGTTGCAAACTCCATTAGAAATTTGAATTGAGATCAGTTTTGAAAAAAGGGAAAAGGGGATGTGAAAAAAAATGGTGGGGGGAGGGGTTAATTTTTCTCATTTCAGATTTCATAAATAAAAAGAAAATTTCTTCAAACATTTTTTTGAGAGGATTAATATTCAACAGCATAGTGATTGCTCAAAGACAAAAAAAATATTTTAAGTTCATTAGACCACATTCATTCTGTGTCCAAAACCTATGCTGTGTCAACTATTTAATCACAATCCAAATTTAGAGCTGAATCCAGCTTGAATGTTGTGTCCATACTTGCCCCAACCGTTCAGGGTTCAACCTATGCGGTCGTATAAAGCTGCGCCCTGCGGAGCATCTGGTTGTTTTTAAAGTAGTGCTTGATCTTTCTAATTGATGATTTTACATTTCAAGGACATTTTTTTAATGAAGTGTGAATGAGATGATGCTAGAAGTACTGGGGTTTTCTTTGATAAAAGAAAACTATTAAAATATAAGCTATGTTCATTTATCATGAAAGACATTTCTCAAATATATCGACCGCCGCTGATTTGATGGAAACTCGAAAACGATCATCATTCAATGAATCTATTTTTAAGCTGCAATTGTATTGCTAACGAAAAAAAAAGTTTATAGTTTTGGCTAATGTTAAACCTATCATTACATTATTTAATTTTTCATATTTACAAATAACTAACTGGACTTTGCTCAACATTGACTGATACTGTAACATTGACGTGAAAAAAAGAAAATCTTGTAAAATGATAAGCACTGGTAACCGTACAACAACGAGAATAATACACACCGTATAGTCCGCGAAATGAAAAATTTGAAACAATTCAAATGGAAAAACTAATGGCCTTATTTATAGAGATACAATTTATTAAATACTATTTGACAGACATGCTTGAATCAACGACAGCCACTGAATTACAGGCTATTGACGTCGGACAGACACATAGACACATTAAGAATGTTGTGGGGTTAAGCATGTTTGTGAACACGCAACCCTCCCCATTGGATCGGTACGAAGCACAAACCAATCAGCATAAAAACAAAAGACTCAAAGCCGGCTTAAAAACATCCTGATTTGAAACATATGAAACAATTCAATGCGAAAACTAACAGCCTAACTTATATCATAACAATTTACGAAAGCCAGAGTATTTATACATCCGCTCTAGAAAAAAAGACACAGATATGAGAATAGTAATAGTTACAGCCAAAAATATGAGAATAGTAATAGTTACAGCCAAAAACATCTTATAACAAATCATGTATCTAAGACTGTTTAGGTTAAATGATAATGAAATAATACAATATCAATGTTTTTGTTTTTGCGAAAGGACGAAGAACAATGCAGAAAACGTCTCGAATCCTACATTGATAAAATCTTTAAAGATTCCAAGCTTCACCTGAGATCAGTTCACCTGATCTCTAACACAGAGGATGTAGACGATGCTTTTGAAAAATTGAGGAATGATATATTTGACACAGCAAAGAGTACCGCAAATTGGAATCGAGAATATCCTGTTAAATTTATTCAGATGGAAAAAGTCATCAACTCTGAACTTACGATCGGAAAACAAATAATTTCTCTTGAAAGATTAAAAGAACTAGGTGAGAAAATACCACTTCCGATAACTGATAACAAGGAGCTTCATCTCTTTCTCAGGTATCAACATGAAATTGGTAACGTGATATTTTTTGAAGACATTTCGTCATACATCATACTTGATCCCCAATGGTTAGCAAATGCCTTTACATGCATTGTTACAGCCCAGCAGTTTCAACTTGAATTACCACACTTACAATGGGACAACTTCAAAAAAACAGGAAAGATGGATCCTAAGCTATTGGAAGAAATATTCAAGAAACAATCAGCAGACATGATAATTCATAAAGAGCATATACTGGAAGTAATCGAAAAGTTTGACATTATCATCTATCCATTGCTACTGACAGAAAGTGGAAATGTACAAAGGGAGCATAGTTTTTTTTACGTTCCATGCATGCTTCAAACATTAAAAATTAAGGATATTGATGTATTGTTTAACGTTCCAAATGCTAGCAAATCTACATGTGTGTGTTTTGTCTTTAGTTTTTTACCGCCATATCTAATCAGCAATCTGATTGTCTCTTGTCTACGAGAATATCCTCTAGCAGTGGTAAAGGGCGAGGTAGGTCTCTTCAAGGATTGTTGTGTATTCAATATTGGCAGAACTGGCTGTGCAAAATTTGTATTAGCAAAGAGTAGTCATATAATTCAGCTGCAAGTATGGCAATGGGATGAAGTAGATACAGAGGTTAACCAAGCTGTTTTAAAAATTGTCGAAAGAGAAATCAACAGAATTATCAACACGCGATATAAGTTGAAAACGGTATCTTTCGAGAAAAAATGGAAGTGTGAGACCACCAGTTTCTCCTTTGACACAGGATTCCTTGAATTTGATCAAGTACATGATGGGGAAAAATATTATTGCGAAGAACATGCGACAGATCATAAATATAAAGACTATTGGTCTGGTGAGAAATCAAAGGTAATGTTTCTATTTGTTTTAGATTATTTTCATTTAGTGGGCATATATTTGTGACACGATGAAATCCAATTATTGGTCATTTTTATATTTATTCCTTTGATGTGTTCTCGTTGCTAATGTCAGTATCAGTGTGAACTGGTTGTGATAAAGATAAAAGTATTGGGTCCATTCACAATTGATATGCGCGACTGTATCACATAAGGATCTGCTATCAGTTCCACTCACAAAATCGCGCGTGATTTTGTTTTCTTCACAGAAATGAACGTGTTGTTTTGTAAATTAAAGTGACCAAAAAGGTATCGCATGAGAGAAGCTAAAAAACATACACACTTTTTACATTTTTTGTGGGACCTTCATATAAAATAAAGATTGCATTGTAAATGTATGAATAGCTTTTCATAGATCAAAATACAATTTGCTAAAAAAATACAGATTACCCTAGGGTCTTCATCCATTTATATTTCTGTTCCGGGTTGAAAAACAACATGACACGAAAAATATCACGAAAAGCGAAAGTAAAACAGTTGAGTTATATCTATTTTAATGTTTGAAATCATAAATGAAATTCTGAGTTGTTTTATGTATGTTCAGGGTAATGAAATACATGTAATAATGCATCTTCAATCAATTGAAAAGAACGCCATGTTTACTTGGTTGCGTTGAATATCATAGCATAAATTTCTATCTTTGTCGAACAACATAAAAAAAATGCTCCACTGTAAAATTATTGTTGAATGGAAATACTTCTAGTATATTTTTAAGAACATTGTGTCATGCTTTGTACAAATCTTGCATGCTTGCAAGGATATATATGTATATCTTTTTTATAGTTTTTTAATTATTCAAATAAATTTGAGGTAATTTTGAATATTCTGACGTCAACATAAATTTTCTGGCTAGCATTAATTCTGTGTTCTATCCTTTTTCACTGTCCCGTTGTAGTTACTGCCTTGACTATATTTGTAGGTCTATCCACCTGTTAATAGATGGCAACTATATAGCAAAGTTTGTACCATTACATATTTCATTGATATTTTAGCCTTCCCGTGGAATAAGTAGTGATCAACAGAATTACGTCAGAATGTCAATGATAGTTCTAGAGGTATTATCAGGCGTTTTATACGATCGCTTATACATAGATACAAAGACAGGAGAAATACTTGATCGTGATAAGTTGGACATAACAGAAATGTGTAAGAAATATTGTGCTTTAAAAATAAACTTTCCAAGTAAAGGCTTTAGGAAAATAGAAAAGGTTGACGAGATTTCTACCATTGAAGATACTATTGGTGACGACATTCAACGGATACGTGTGATCAGAAATGAAATGCAGCATTCTTCTGTCTTTGCATTAGATGACACACGATACCAAACACTAATCACTATAGTTCATGATATGCTAACTAGATTTGACGAGCGTAACAATCCAGCAGGTGAATCCTATGTAAAACGATTAGACGAAATCAGGAAAATGGAATTAGAGACAAGGAGTTTTGAAGAGATAAAAGAACGAATGAAAGCAGGTAACTTAAGTGATATCTTTTTCATGTTTGAAGTACAGGAATAAATCCTATATCTTGAAAGACAGATAACACCACGCCCAAATAGAAATCGATGGAAAAGAGTACAGCAGTAAAAAATCACTACACTAAACAATAAAACCAATGCTTTGAAGCCAACACAAAAACGTTCCCCTTCGTTCTCGACTTTTGACGATTACGATCGGAAAACGTCAATACAAAAGTTTATCCTGTTTACATTTCCTTGTTAATAAAGTTAGATAAACTGCAACTTCCAATTAACAAGTCTCGTCAGATGATACAAGACTTTTCTAAAACTATTAGAAAAATTCTTGCTTTTATACAGAAAAGAAAAATAGGAATGCAAGTATGCAAAACCAAATATATCAACCCCGAATTTAGAACACCTAAACATTTGTTTGCACGATGTGCTTGTTATTTTTGTGACTTTTGTATAATATATTAGGCAATGAAGAAAGTGTCCATTACAATACCTCCTAATCAAAACAAATGAACAAATCATCTGGATAAAGCGAAGTTATTCTTCATGTTAAGGTAAACGAATAAAGGTATATTGCTCTAATTAGGTACATTATATTATCTCAGTATCGGATGCAAACACGTTTTGCAAATGATTTTTTGACAGAATTTCTTTTAAATTTTTCAGGATTCCTAGAAAAGATGTATGCAGTTTTCGATAGTGTGGTATCTGATGCTTTGAACGATATTTGTTAATTTATTTTTGTATTCCCCATTTGCGGTCAATGGGATAAATATTGAATATGTGAAAAATTTGCATATCACAAAAATGTAATGAACTACTCAAACTATAATTTACTAATTAAATTGACAAAAAAGTCAATGGTAAACAATAAATATAATCAAGAAGATGTGGTTTGAACACTGTCCATTCGAGTCCCAATGTAATAAAAGTTAACTATAGGTCAAAGTACGAAGCCACGGCGCACACCAATCAGCAAACTATAAATTCTAGTGTAAAACCATTCACACAGGACGACTGAGGACTTATAACAGAGAAACACATATGAACCAAACCAACAAACCACATCCATCGAACAATAGGTTACTGACTTAGGACAAGCGCATACAAATGCAGAATGTGGTTGATTTATTATAACTAGTATTTCAAGTTAAACCATAGTTGACCAGACACTATATAAACGGGGTCGTTTATGGCATTAACCGATTCTGATTTTATCGCTTACGGTCAAAAGCACACTGTATCTGATTATATTCTCAGTTAATGCAGTTTGTGTATTGATTCTGTATACCTATTATTATTGATTCTGTATACCTATTATTGTTGATTCTGTATACCTATTATTATTGATTCTGTATACCTATTATTATTGATTCTGTATACCTATTATTGTTTATTCTGTATACCTATCATTATTACTTTTACTTTTAACTGTTTAGCTTTTTCTGTTTTGTAATTGTTTCATCATTAGTATTATTGATATGAGTATACCACATCAATTATGTTACAAATGTAGTGCAGATAGTAGCACCAATTGTGTCATCAGATAACATCTTTTCTCGTTTAGTTTGACCGTTATTGAATTACATGTTAAATGTTAATTGAAACAGTTTCTCAAAGGTCAATAAATACACCATGTTCACTTGAGTGTATTGATAACAAATTTGATTTCCTACACTTTTACAGATGAATAAGATTAAAAAAGTTCAATAAAAATAACAAAGTCCAATTTATAGCCAGTCATTAGAAAATAAAGTAAATGTTGTTTGTATAGATATATACATAGTATACATGATTGCTATAGCCAGTCATTAAAACATTAAAGTAAATGTTGTTTGTATAGATATATACATAGTACACATGATTGCAATTTTATTTAGATAGACCTGTAAACTATATATATACATACACACTATATATTTGTAAACATATCATATATCAGCTCATAATTCAAGTATAGAAACAAGGAGATGTTATAATGTTGATAAAATAATAGACTATGTACTAAGTGTAACACTAACGCTATTGAAGATGAATACTATTTTATACTTGAATGTCAAATATATAATAAAATCCCAGATAAGTACATTAAACAGTCCCAGAAAAGTACATTAAACAGTATTATTAAAGAAATCCATCTGTATACCAACTTATCCAGTTGTTGTCTGTCAGAAATATTAGTGACTTAAATAATGTAGGTACATTTTCAAAATAAGCAGAAAAAGTTTAATTGCATTATATAGAATATTTGTTCTAACATATTTATTAAAGTATATTACGGATTACAAATGTGTCTAGGTTTGTGATTGGATAACAAAACAGAATTGTCAGTATATATTTAGAAAACTGCTGCGGTATATACGACATATGTATCCCTAATTTTGTAACGTAGTCAAAAGCTTTTTATATTTAATTTTAATGTTAAAAGTGTTATTATAAATTATTACATACTCGTTAAAATTTTGTTCACAGCAGATTTGAAAATCCTTCACGTATGCCAAACATACATGTATAAGGTTGGGTTTTTCAATATAACAAAACAAAGCCACACACACATACAAACACAACATATGATATCTAAAAACTTTATTGAAACTATTTTTAACTGGAAACAATTTATCGAGATATAAAAGGTGCATTTAAATGGATTACTCAAAATATTAAAGAAACAATAAACATGTAATGAATAGACATGTTGCATTGTGAATGTTTAACAAATACCTACACTGGAAAATAACACGTCAGGGGTAATCCGTAATAAATGTATAATCATGTCGCATACAGGGTATATACTGTGACATTTCCGGCTAGGGCTTATATCCCCTTCGCCTTCGTCTCAGGGGATATAAACTCTAAGCCGGGAATGTCACAGTATATTCCGTCTGAGACCTGAATAGCATATAATTTCTTTCTTCGTTCGTATTTTGTATATTGTATTATGCATTATTTATTTCATGTCACCTTTATGTTAATATATTGTATTACTCAATAATATTTTGTAAAAATTCGTATTATTGGTGTGTACAAAATTATTGTTATTATGTGTATGCTTCCTTTTAGCTGTATTTCTTTTTTAAATAAAGTATCATTGGTATGAACTGTTAAACTATTGCATTTCAAAATAACAGTAACGACTTTTAAGATTAATTCAGGGGTTAAGAAATCCACTAGCCCGACGCCCGGGACTACAACATGTAGACCTCGGGCAACCAAAACGTGTAACCCAATATGCCCGACGGACTAGTAAAAAAAAATCTTGGCGTTTCTAAAATAGAAAGGGGAAAATCCCCTCAACACTTTTCTATCTTAGCCAATAAGATTCGACTACGTCATACGGGATTCCCAGAATTTGAACTGATTTTGTACAAGTTTTAAAATAGAACAAATAACTTTGGGTGGATCCCGTACTGTCAATATCGATGTATCAGCACAGGGGGTGGTATTATACATTGCTTAAATGCAACCTGATTGTACCTCCTGATTAATTTATTGTAATATAAATGTAATGGATGCCATTTTGTTTTTGTTTACTAAATGTGAAGAATCCTCCAGAACCATGACCTAAACATTAACAGTCTTCAAAAAACTTTTAAACTTGATGCAATAATATTTAATCAATCCGGATTATCTTCATTGATATCCAAATGAATTCAATTTTTAAGAAAATAAAATTTATAAAAAATACAGTTTCAGTTTAGAGACTGTGCACAGGTTGTAATCTATTTACAGCCCAAAATTTGCTTACCTGTGATAAATCTAACTATGGACATTACTGTACTTCGTTTAGAAAACAATTATAGAAGACCCAAACTATGGATGGTGATATTTATAATTTATTCACATAAATATTTGAGGTCATTTAATTTATTTTAATAAATAGAATTTTAAAACTGAAAACAAATATATGAGCATTACATAATTAACCAGCTGATTATTCTTTTACACAAACGTGATGATGTACCTCCAATCCTTATTTATACCCATGTGTAGCAGTGGTCAAGACTTGTATCATCTTCGGATTTGGTCAACTAATTATATCAGAATATTCAGTGACTATTCAATTATCAATTAATTGAATATATCTGCTAATGGAATATATTTTACTGACATAAGTTTTGGGTATTCAATTTGCAAAATTCTATTGTACAATGGAAAGAAATTTTGTTATAGCTCACTAGCCCAGGGCTAATTTGTAGCAGGATTTTACTAGCCCTGTTGGAAGAACTACTAGTCCAACAAAATGACCTGCTAACTCTAGTATGCCTGACAAATTCAGAGTTTGCTGCAACAACAATGGATTCTATAAACTTAACAATTTTTATCCATTGTACAGTAGATTTTTGCATATTAAATACTTAAATTATGTCAGCAAAAATATCCCATTAGTAGATACATTGTATATTCAATTAATCGATAATTGAATATTCACTGAATATTCTGTAATATTGAGTTGACCAAATCCCGAGATGATACAAGTCTTGATCGCTGCTATACATGGGTATATAAATTAAACAGGATTGCAGGTTTTTTCTTTATCAGATACATCATCACGTTTGTGTACTAAAAGAATTATCAGCTGGTTAACTATGTAATGCTCATATTTGTTTTCAGTTTTAAAATTCTATTTATTAAAATAAATTAAATGACCTCAATTATTTATGTGAATAAATATCACAATCCATAGTTTGGGTCTTTTGTTTTATAAACGAAGTACACTTAATGTCCATATTTACAGGTAAGGTTAAAGCTAATAGTGGGCTGAAATTGTATTTGTTATTAATTTTATTTCTTCAAAAATCGAATTCATTTGAATATCAATAAAGATAATCATGATTGATGAAATATTATTGCATCCAGTTTAACTTTTCTATAGACTGTTAATGTTTAGGTCATGGTTCTAGAGGCTTCTTCACAATATGTAAACAAACACAAAATGGCGTACATAACATGTGCACGTGTTTCAAATTATAATATATCTGACAAGTCAGTTTTCTGCTGTCAAAGGGGATTCACATTTATATTGCAATAAATTACTCAGAAGGAGGTACAATCAGGTTGCATAAGCAATTTACAGTACCCCCAGTAGTGACACATCGATATTGATAGTACGGGATACACCCAGCGTTATTAGTTCTATTTTAAAACTTGTACAAAATCACTTCAAATTTTGTTAGAACTTTTTTTTATAATTTAAATATACCTGTTAATAGTTTTAAATCATATGTCATAATTTGCGTCAAATCGATAAGCATGCATTTGTCAGCTAATGACCCTTTAATGATAAATAGACTTTTAACAGTTAACAAGTAGATAGAGTCTAAGGTTAAAGTTTGTTTCACATCAAATACTTTGTCAAACCTTCCTAGAATTTTATGAAATATTTGCAGAAGCTTTTTAGCTCACCTGGCTCAAAGGGCCAAGTGAGCTTTTCCCATCACTTTGCATCCGTCGTCCGTCGTCGTTAACTTTTACAAATATCTTCTCCTCTGAAACTACTTGGCCAAATTAAACCAAACTTGACCACAATCATCATTGGGGTATCTAGTTTTGAAAATGTGTCCAGTGACCCGGCCAATCAACCAAGATGGCCGCCATGGCAAAAATAGAACATAGGGGTAAAATGCAGTTTTTGGCTTATAACTCAAAACCCAAAGCAAATTTGACGCGGTAAAATTGTTTATCAGGTCAAAATCTATCTGCCCAGAAATTTTCAGATGAAACGGACAACCCGTTGATGGGTTGCTGCCTCGGAATTGGTAATTTTAAGGAAATTTTGCTGTTTTTGGTTATTATCTTGAATATCATTTTGGATAGAGATAAACTGAAACAGCAATAATGTTCAGCAAAATAAGATTTACAAATAAGTCCACATGACCGAATCTTAGTTATCTTTTCCAAAATTTTCTTTTCTGAAACTACTGGGCCAAATTAATCCAAACGTGGCGACAATCATCTTTGGGGTTTCTTGTTTCAAAAATGTGTCCGGTGATCCGGCCATCAAATAAAGATGGCTGCCATGGCTAAAAATAGAACATAGGGGTAAAATGCAGTTTTTGGTTTATAACTTAAAAACCAAAGCATTTAGAGCAAATCTGACATGTGTAAAAGTGTTAATCATGTCAAGATCTATCTGCGCTGAAATTTTCAGATGAATCCATCTGTTTCCTTTGATTAATATTCACATAGACCAAGGTGAGCAACACAGGCTCTTTAGAGCCTCTAATTAATAATTACCGGTAGGAGATAATGTCTGATGCAATGTTCTGAAAATATATTTTCATTTTCAGTATCCTTTTCAAAGATGGACTTACTTTTAGGCCAGGTGAGCTTTTCTCATCACTTGGCGTCCGTCGTCATTAACTTTTACAAAAATCTTCTCCTCTGAAACTACTGGGCCAAATTTAATTAAACTTAGCCACAATCATCATTGGGGTATCTAGTTTAAAAAATGTGTGGCGTGACCTGGCCATCCAAGCAAGATGGCCGCCATGGGTAAAAATGGAACATAGGGGTAAAATGTAGATTTTGGCTTATAACTCTGACACCGAAACATTAAGAGCAAATCTGACAAGGGGCTAATTTGTTTATCAAGTCAAGATCTAGCTGCCCTGAAATTTTCAGACAAATTTGACAATCGGTTGTTGCGTTGCTTTCCCTGAAATGGCACTTTTAAGGAAATTTTGCAGTTTTTGGTTAATATCTAGAATATTAATATAGATAGAGATAAACTGTAAACAGCAATAATGATCAGCAAAGTAAGATTTATAAATAAGTCAACATGACCAAAATGGTCAGTTGACCTGTTAAAGAGTTATTGTCCTTTATAGTCATATTTTAACAATTTTCGTAAATTTTTGATATCTTTTACAAAAATCTTCTCCTCTGAAACTAATGGGCCAAATTTAATCAAACTTAGCCAAAATCATCATTGGGGTATCTAGTTTACAAAATGTGTGGCGTGACCAGGCCAACCAACCAAGATGGCCGCCATGGCTAAAAATAGAACATAGTGGTAAAATGTACATTTTGGCTTGTAACTCTGAAACGGAAGCATTTAGAGCAAATCTGACAAGAGGTTAAATTGTTCATCAGGTCGAATATTGGTATCACGTTGGCGTCGTCGTCAACATTTTATTCGCACAAACACATTTACATTAAATGGTTATGGCATACAAAATTGAGACAATAAGCTGACAATAGTTAAATTGATTATAATTATATTAGAGTGACAGTGGTATTCACAGCAAGAAGAAAAAGGCTATAAATATCAACAGTTAACACATTGTTAATGTTCATGAACAATTGAAAAAAGAACACAAACAAAAATTAGGTTGCATATTAAAAAAAAAAAAAGAAGTTATACAGTTCTTAATAAAAGACAATCATTAATATACTTTATGGTAATATTTAGCACTAAATACAGCTTCTCTGTGGCAACTACCTTAACACCTCGATAATTAAGAGACTTGAGACCCTGTTATAACTTACTTATGGATCAATAGCATTTTCAGCTATCAATACACATATATTCTATAGAAAAACTATTAATGTTTTATACTTTTCTAACATAACTATTCCAAGAAAGAGAAATGCCGTTGGATATCTGGTAAAAGTAAAATGCTAGGATTTGGATTTGCAGAGGGAATTTCAAGGAAAGACTACCGGAAAAGTGATTTCTAAGTATTTTATTGCTTATTAAAGCTAGTATAAAAACATGTTATAATTTGTGTTATGGGCTTTAGGACTAAATCTATTTCTGTGTTTTTCTGTGTTACTTATAATACAGGTCAGCAGTAATTTTAATCAAATATATTATGACAAATGAAATTAAAACAAAAACAATATGTCTCTTTTTATAAGCCGTGCTGTCAAAAAAAAAATCAGAAGAACTTACCTATCCAGAGCTATCAAACATTGGATAAGGAATAAAAAAGAGAGCGCTTTTCAAACGGTGAAAGTGCACAAACCTATTGTTGTAAGGGAAAAGGAAGGGACTATTGAAATAGCAGTTTACATATACGTGTTTCTTATAACTTTTTTTTTATTCAACAACATTATTTCTCGCTGTTAACAATTACTCCACTGACACAGCTATCTCAGTGAAGGTCCCTGTTTCATTAGTACCAGAAGTTCAGGGATTCTTCAGGTAGATAAACTGCATATATTGTTAGTCGTTTACAAAATATTGTAAATATTACATCAATAGATAAATAATGCTATTCTAATTATATTAAAGTATTTATATCATCTAGCGTTATTTTCGGAATTTCATAATTCATCCTAGTTTGGGATGACTTCTATCAGTTTCCATGTGTTTCCGGATAACGGGTTTTTTTTCAATCAACATCGAAAAAGATTGTAATTATCTTTTATTTACATCATTATTCAGGTAAGACAGCTATAATTTGAAAGAATAATAGTCGTACGGTAATCAAAGAACGACTATGCTGTGTTTTTTTGTACTGTATAATGCCTCGTACCAGATTATAATACAAATATTGTAATTAATGTCTACCAAGCATCATAAATAAATACAAAATTAGATAATGAAGTAATTAATAAATAATGATAACATTACTAACCATGTTATCAGTTCAAACATTTCAAATACACTTAAATATTTTTCTTTATATTCCTTTTCTTTCATGGTTAAAAAAAATGTATGTAGAACGAGCCTATTTCTAAACTCAGTTTTAAAAACAGAAAATACATTTTATTCCTTGTTCTAAACTCTGACAAATAGTGTATTTTGTGAATTGAAATTTAATAACTAAGAAAAAAATTAATATCATAATATTCTATATCATTTATTTTGTAACCCCAAATCAAATTTTTTAGTGTTAAAATGTGTTTTCCAAGTTTAACTTTTTCTAACATATTAATTATGTCTTTCCAAAATTTATCAAGAACGTGGTATGTAATAAAAAAAAAGTGTTTGTAATCTTCTGTAATATTACAGTGATTACAGTCTGAGTTTTGGCATATTTTCCATTGTTTTAATAAAACTTTGTTAGGAAGAATAAAATGTAAAAGTTTCCATCTGAACATTTTTAATTTATTTTCTTTCAAATAATTATGAAAAAATTTTAGTGTGTTTTGAGCTTTATTTTCTATATTCTCAAAATTTAGTAGTCTCTTCCATTTGTAAAAGCCAATTGCTATTTCTTTATCTTGTTCTAATAATATTTTGTATATTTTACTTGTTTCTAATTTATTTATATTTTGTTTAAAGTCATCTTTGTCATAAATATACACAACATTATCTGTTAGTACATTAGTTGTTCTTGAACATTTTTCAGCTAATATTTTAACCCATTGTTTTGGTATAGCTTTTTTAATTTTAAAAATTCAGTAATCCAGTTTGTCTTTTTATTAAGCTTTTGTCTAATAAATCTTTCTGTTATATTTCCAGATTCATCTATGATATCATTTATGTATATTATGTTGCTATCTATCCAGTTTTGGAATAATAATGTTTTTTCTTGAAATTTTATCCACTGATTTCCCCAAATAACTTGTTGGCGGATTAGTCTATAGTTTTTGGGATATTTATTATTATTATTATTATTATTATTATTATTGTTCTTAATCCAAACTTTGATTATATCAAGATAAAAGTCTGGCAGTTTTTTTATATCTGGTATTGAATTTATACTATCCAGATTCATTTGCAATATAAGAAGATTGTTTCCAAATTGGTTTAAATAAAATTTTGGTATTACCATCCAGTTTAAGAATTGCTCTGCATTTAATCTTTTAATCTAACCTATTTTTATTGTTTCTATGTATTTCTCTAAATTAATCATTTTTAATCCCCCATTTAATTTGTCGTAACTTAGTACAGAGCGTTTAACTTTTTCTGTTTTGTTATTCCATAAAAATTCATATTATTCTTTTTTTTAAACTGGTTTAAATACTCTTTATCTCTGGTTGAGACAGATGCTAAAAATGTAATTTTAGGAATAATTAATGATTTAGTAACTGTGATCCACCCTATCATGGTTCAATTTCTCTTTTTCCAATTAAGAATAATTTTTGCTGATTTTTCTAAAAGTTTTTCAGCATTTAATCTTTGACACTTTTTTTTATTATTACCAAAATATATACCTAGGCTCTTTACAGGTACATTTGTCCAGTTAATATTTTCATGTTTATCTTTGCAGTTTTTTTTCTTCCCAAGCCAAACTCCCTCAGTTTTAGCTCTGTTTAATATCAAACTTGACAATGTTCCAATGTTTCTTATAACTTTAACGAATAAGTTTAATTATTAATATCCACAAAGGATGATATAAATACATATTTCATAGTAATCAAAAGTAACAGGGACAATTCAGAAATCAGATGACATGGTGACAACAGAGAAAGTGGAAGGCTTAGAGACAACAGAAACAGAAAATGGCTTGTAGACAACAGAGAAAGCAGATGGCCTGATGACAACAGAGAAGACAGATGGAATGCTGACTATCACTGTCATGTGGCACAGTTTCAATATGTTCAATGTCTTGACTTCCTTGTTGACACTTTTTAAACGGAAGGAGTTGTGCAGTAAAATTGCAACAGAGTTGGCATTGTCTCGGCCCACTCGTCCTATTTCCTAAACTAAATCCAGTATACTTCTCGGTGACCCGATGAGTATGACGCTATGACAGGCTACTACGTCAATACCCATTCATAATGCAATGGTTGTAAATACAATTCTAATATCACTAGACATTTGACACATAGCCTCTGTTTTTTTTGTCCAACCAGAGACCTGTTGTTTTTATACAATTTTGAAACTTCATTTATGCTGTTTGCATACATCAATGTTTTTGAAAAATTCTGTCCTAAACGTTCAAGTGAGTCTATAATCCAGAATTTTCATTTTTGTCGAGCCTGCAACTTTTGTTGCAGAAAGCTCGACATAGGGATAGTGATCCGGCGGCGGCGGCGGCGGCGTTAGCTAACTTCTTAAAAGCTTTATATTTTAGAAGGTGAAAGACCTGGATGCTTCATACTTTGTATATAGATGCCTCATGTTACGAAGTTTCCGTCAGTTACATGTCCAATGTCCTTGACCTCATTTTCATGGTTCAGTGACCACTTGAAAAAAAAGTTCAATTTTTTTGTAATGTTGAATTCTCTCTTATTATAAGTAATAGGATAACTATATTTGATATGTGCGTACCTTGCAAGGTCCTCATGTCTGTCAGACAGTTTTCACTTGACCTCGACCTCATTATGGATCAGTGAACAAGGTTAAGTTTTGGTGGTCAAGTCCATATCTCAGATACTATAAGCAATAGGGCTAGTATATTCGGTGTATGGAAGGACTGTAAGGTGTACATGTCCAACTGGCAGGTGTCATCTGACCTTGACCTCATTTTCATGGTTCAGTGGTTATAGTCAAATTTTTGTGTTTTGTTCTGTTGTTCTCATACTATATGCAATAGGTCTACTATATTTGTTGTATGGAATGATTGTAAGGTGTACATATCTAGCGGGCAGATGTCATGTGACCTTGACCTCATTTTCATGGTTCAGTGGTCAAAGTTAAGTTTTTGAGTTTTGGTCTTTTTATCTTATACTATATGCCATAGGTCAACTATATTTGGTGTATGGAAATATTTAATGATCTTTATGTCAGTCGCGCAGGTTTTATTTGACCGTGACCTCATTTTCACGGTTCATTGCACAATGTTAAGTTTTTGTGTTTTGGTCTATTTTTCTTAAACTATAAGTAATAGGTCAACTATATATGTTGTATAGAAGCATTGTTAGCTGTACATGTCTGCATGGCATGGTTCATCTGACCTTGACCTCATTTTCAAGGTTCATTGGTCTTTGTTTAGTTATCTTGGTTAATGTTAAGTTTATGGTACAGTTGTTATAAAGCTTAGCTTTTTACTTAGGACTATCAACATAATATCAATGATTAGTATAGAAGGCGAGACATTTCAGCGTGTGCACTCTTGTTTTTTATAACAAGTTTAATATTGCTCTTGTTTGGAGACACATTCAATCATATACCTTGATCCTGGAAAAACCTGGGAGGGAGCACAACCTTTTTTATATGTTGCTTTAATATTGTTTGGTTATCATGCATGTGTTATGCAATGTAAGAGTGGGATACCAAAGTTTCAAAAGAGGAACATAGCCAGGAATACCAAAAATAGAGGACAGAAGAAAACAGGAGCATATTTCCACTGGTTTTCAAATAGGAAGGGTAGGATAAAAGCTTCCTTGGTTCATTATGTCTGTCATTTTAGATTTAATGATAAGCTACCAATTATATTTTAAGGAAATGAACTTTGGCAAAAGGAATGAACCTGTGGTTAGGCAATTATACATTGACAAAATACCAAAAAATGTTCAAATTGGCAATTTAGGTCTATATGTTTGTACATAATTTCTGTTCATGGGAGCCTCCCCTGATGAAGAAGTTTCGTGCAGCTGTATTGGATAAGGTTTAATGGAATTTAAATCAAATTAAATTCAATCAAAAGTTATATATAAAAAAAAGTTTTTTTTTTGTGTAGTTTCAGAGTTTTAACAATGTGACAAATGTGGTTACACATAAAAAATGAAAAGGCAGTGCTTAACTCGACGAGACATGGAACACAAAGATCCTTCAGTCAGTTGTTAAAAGTGTCATTTAAAAGACGTATTGAGGATTCTGTTCGGATCTCATGTTATGAAACGTGTTCATGTAAACTTAATATGAATAATTAAAATAACTTGAGGCTCTCAAGAGCCTGTGTCGCTCACCTTGGTCTATGTGCATATTAAACAATGGACACAGATAAATTCATGACAAAATTGTGTTTTGGTGATCATGATGTGTTTGTAGATCTTACTTTACTGGACATTCTTCTTGCTACAGCTATCTATATCTATAATAAACTTGGCCCAGTATGAAAATATGTTCTACAAATTTACAAAAAATTATGAAAATTGTAAAAAAAGACTATAAAGGGCAATAACTCCTTAAGGGGTAACTTGACAATTTTGGTCATGTTGACTTATTTGTAGATCTTACTTTGCTGAACATTATTGCTGTTTACAGTTTATCTCTATCTATTATAATATTCAAGATAATAACCAAGAACTGCAAAATTTCCTTAAAATTACTAATTCTGGGGCAGCAACCCAACAACAGGGTGTCTGTTTTGTCTGAAAATTTTAATTTATACCTTGTCAGATTTGCTCTAAATACTTTGGTTTCAGAGATATAAGCCAACATCTACATTTTACCCCTATGTTCTATTTTTAGCCATGGTGGCCATTTTGGTTGGTTGGCAGGGTCACGCCACACATTTTTTAAACTAGATACCCCAATGATGATTTTGGCCAAGTTTGGATTAATTTCAGAGAAGAAGATTTTTGTAAAAGATAACTAAGATTTACGGAAAATGGTTAAAAATTTACTATAAAGGGCAATAAGTCCTAAAGGGGTCAACTGACCATTTCAGTCATGTTGACCTTTTTGTAAGTCTTACTTTGTTGAACATTATTGCTGTTTACAGTTTATCTATATCTATAATAATATTCAAGATAATAACCAAAAACAGTAAAATTTCCTTAAAACTGTCACTTTAGGGGCAGCAACCCAACAACGGGTTGTCCGATTCATCTGAAAATTTCAGGGCAGATAGATCTTGACCTGATAAACAATTTTACCCATGTCAGATTTGCTCTAAATGCTTTGGTTTTTGAGTTATAAGCCAATAACTGCATTTTACCCCTATGTTCTATTTTTAGCCATGGGGGTTGGTTGGCCGGGTCACCGGACACATTTTTCAAACTAGATACCCCAATGATGATTGTGGCCAAGTTTGGTTTGATTTGGCCAAGTAGTTTCAGAGGAGAAGATTTTTGTAAAAGTTAATGACGACGGACGACGACGACGGACGCCGGACGCCAAGTGATGAGAAAAGCTCACTTGGCCTTTTAGGCCAGGTGAGCTAATAATGTACGTGGAACCCCCAAGGGTGACTGGGGGAATAGAGGTATGGTCACTTGGTGTTCTTTCCACCGGCAGTAAAACGTCCGTTTGGCTGTGCGGGATATATATAAATTTGCAGCCACGTCTGGTCAGAATGCGGAAGTTAAATCCGATGTCTCGTGGAAAGAGAGTGCTGATCTTTTCAATTGACCATTTTCAACATCCTTCAACATTATAGCATGTTTTCTATCTTAATTTAGTTATTAAATCGATTACATAGCGTATATCTGACCTTATCTGAGTTCAAAAAGAAATTCATCAAACAATTTGGTGAACAACTGGAATTCGCAGCGATGTTAAGGCATTTTCGAGGAGTTTTTGTCAAGAGGAGGTAACTCCGCTATTACCTCATTAATGGCGGATTCCGTTAGCAGCGTCCATCGATATAATTTGATGAATACAAATTACTCGTGTGCAATCGGATGAAAAAAATATATCGATATGATGCAATTTAATTATTGAATCACGAATACGGTATTTATTTGCTTAAATTATATTGTAAACGGTTGCAATAGCTGTTTTTTCTGCTGTGATCGTCGGCTTACAGACCCCGCCTACTTTAAAATTACAACCAATCAGAAGCCTGATCGCTGTCTTCAGATGCTTTGCAGTCGTTAGAAATGAAAGCACCTTGCACCAGCAATTATTTTCTCTAAAGTGTGAAAATATATAAATATAAGTAAGCGACAGCTAACAAATGTGTCAGTCTAAAGAATTATAAGTTGTTTGCTTTCATTCTTTTCAGGATCTAAAAAATGGTTAGAAATGAGTAAAAGACAAATTAAGCTTTGGCAAACATTGTACACACGTGGTTAAAACCAAACTACACGGAGAAAAATACATGAAATCGTATTTATTTAATCCCATTTTCTAGTAACGCACCATCGGAAGAAATGAATATGTACGCGAGAGTGTCAATCTCGGACTTGACCCCATTCACAACTGTTCATCGTGAAAATCTATCTTGTTGAACATATTTTCCCTACACATATGCATCTTGTGACTGGAGGACCTAGTCCAGCTAACCTGTACATGTAATCATAACGTCTGCTGGGAGTGATTCTCGATTTTAAGATTGATGATATCATTTGTAAATCTGGAAGCTAACATTAAAACAGCTTTGGCAATCATATCACATCTCCTCACATCTATGACAAGGTCTCCTGATGAAGTTTTTACTTTCTCCTTGGTCCAAAATCAACATCTGAGGGTACTGATAGTCTGGGTGTCCAGACATAGGATAAATCCTGTCACAGCAACATGTTTTATGTGCCTGAACAAAGCTTGGAACCTATAATTTAATGGATGTTTATTGTATAACATAGTTGATCATCTTGCTTTTTTGCTGAGATATATATTTTAGCTTATAATTTGCTGTACAGTATAGGTTTTGTGGATTGTTGTCTAAACTGTAAGGTGACATAGTTCCATATTCAATGTTTGGTGCACATTTATCTCATTGATCACATATGAAATGAAATGAAAGGCTATCATGCTTATGTGTTTTGACGCCTTACAGCGATAAGAGTTGTTTTAATATCACTGGGGTAAAGCTGATGACCGTAACTGCATTCACGGTCATCCCAAGATGTCGGATGAAAAATTAGGTCAGTTTCTGTATTGTCTGTTAAAGTGTTTCTATATCATTTTCTTTACAAATCATACATTGAAACGATTTAAATTTATAAAAGAATCACTCGGAAATCACTAATTACTTCTGAGAAATGTGCATGAAACGGGAAATTCGATTTGAAAAAATCGCCAAGATGACCGTAAATCACAATCGAGATGACCGTAACAGAATCAGCGATTCATAACAAGGCTGACCGTAACTGCTTTTAAGATGACCGTAATTTGTAAATGATGACCGTAACTTTTAAAGGATGACCCTCAATGCTAAGAAATATCCGTATTTATATAACTATCTTTTTGTATCAAATGATTAATCGTGTTGGTATACACATATTAATATTAGAGTTTTATCCTATAGGTAGAAGAAAATAAGACGTGCTTCAAATGCAAAGATTACCATATGTATCTTTTTTACAGTAGAGGGTTTAATTTTTAAAATGAATTTGCCAAAAGACATGCAAATGAACAGGAAGCGAAAACATGCTACACAAGTGCGATAAAATGACACCTTACAAGCATAACGAAAAAAATGCGGTGCACAGCCTTCAACTGCTCGACAAAAGATATTTTTTGGTTTCTGGGATTCCTTTTAATGACATATAATAAATACACATTTTTAAAAATGGCAAAAAAATGCATGTACACCCATTGATATTATATCGTCTTTCATTTTGTCGTGCAAATAAAATAACAGAAATATTTTGAAAATATCATTCGAATAAACTAGCGGAGGTGAGCTCCAGCAAAGTAGATCCTTAAAATAGTATTGTACGAAAAGCGTATCACAAGGCGGAACGTTGTCAATTTGTATATATACAGAAATGTTATTCATACAGTCAGGATTCTACTTCTTCAAAATTATCTCCCCATTACGCCAGTTCATGCTCACAATCGTAGAAATGGAAGCCATTGTAGGGATGACGCTCTTCCAATTTTTCTCTTGAAAACTGATAAATTTATCCACATAGCACCATTACGATCGATCGTTATATGTCAGTTATATTTTAAAAGACAAATGTATCTACTAGCTAATGAGCATTAGTTAATGATCTTGTCTGCATTGATTCAACTTAAAAATATTGTCTGTTCGGATGTCGGATGGAATTTTTGAAAATTCTTAAGCATTTAAAAAATTCTTATTAAATATTTCGTGGAAGGGCAGACTAAACATTTTCAGTGGTTGAAGATTATAAACCCTAGTTATCACACACAAGAAAATCATATTTTTTCGAAGATATCCATTTTCATCATCCAAATTGAAAGACTGTCGTCAAGTACTTTTAGAAAAAATAGCTATTCGAACACACCTACTCTGTTTTTGTGATTCATTAGATAGGTATCTCACTTGACCCATATATTTCATCTTTTCGTTCTGTCATTTTTTTACGTTAAAAAGTCAACCTGTAGCTTTGATATATAATAATGATAGAATCTCAAGCAAGATGCTATATAAAATACTCTTGCTTTGTACGTTTTAAAGACAAAATATACACCCCAAACATGCCCTAACATAAAAAGGTGCACTCGATTTTTCACTTTTCGATACAATCGTTACCTGTTTTGGGGAATTTTTTCTTGATTCACATAATGGAAGGGCAGACACGAAAATTTCTGAACTAAAAGATTGATATGTTCTCCGTCCGTGATAAAAAAAAATCGGAGGTTATGCATTTTCTACATCCAACTTATAGATACTATATATAAAAAAGAAGATATGGTATTATTGCCAATGAGACAACTATCCAGAAAAGACCAAAATGATACAAACATTAACAACTATAGGTAACCGTAAGGCCTTCAACAATGAACAAAGCCCATACCGTATAGTCAGCTATAAAAGGCCCCGATAAGAACCATGTCGTCGACTTGATATCTTATTGTTTTGCATTACTATGTAATAGATACATTGAAAACTTATGCAAATGGTGTTTTTAAAATAAGAAAATTGTCGTTTTAATTGTTTCTATTAACTTTTTAAAATTTTGTTACTATATCAAACATTACAGTTAACATTTATCGCTTTCTCGATAAACACAGAGCTTCGATTCTTTTGTTCTATTTCAAAAGTGTTTCCGCCTGCATATATCAAGACAAATTAAAATTTTAATCTGCTTCCTCTGGAACCATACACATGGGCTCGATTACCAAATATTCGTATGTATTATTAATGTTTTTAATGCTCCATTTATTGGCATTATGTTTTTCTGGTCTGTGCGTACGTTCGTCCGTTCGTCTGTTTGTTTGTCCGTTTGTCCAGCTTCAAGTTAAATAAAATTGAAACTTAGTACACATTTTCCCTATGGTATGATCTTTTTAATTCTAATGCCAAATTACAGTTTTATCCCATTTTCATAGTCCACTAAACATAGAAAATGATAGTGTAGATGAGGCATCCGTGTACTAGGCACACATTCATGTTTCTTCAAATTTTCGTCGTATCGCTGTCAATTTGTGTTAAAATTTTAACGTCGATATCCATAAATATTTCATTGTTTACGAGAAATATGCAATTTACTATCATTGTTATAAATCCTAAATATGGCCAATTATATTATAGTTTAAAAAAAGAAATTTATGAAACATATTTATATCCGCTAACCGAGCCCCTATTGAGATCGACAAACTCAACAAAAAAGCTTTGAATACAATACGGATATTTCTTAGAATTGATGGTCATCTTATAAAAGTTACGGTCGTCCTATATAAATTACAGTCAGTCTTTACAAATTACGGTCATCCTTTACAAGTAACGGTCATTTTTTTACCAATCACGGTCATCCTTGTTTTATATTACGGTCATCTTGAAAATATTTTGATTATGATTTACGGTCATCTTAACGATTTTTTCAAATCGAATTTCCCGTTTCATGTACATTTCTCGGAAGTAATTAGTGATTTTCGAGTGATTCTTTTATAAATTTACATCGTTTCAATGAATGATTTGTAAAGAAAATGATATAGAAACACTTTAACAGACAATACAGAAATTGACCTTATTTTTCATCCGACATCTTGGGATGACCGTGAATGCAGTTACGGTCATCAGCTTTACCCCAGTGAATATGTGAAAGCTAAACATTATCATAGCCTTTCAAGACGTCCTTAGTATTTGGACTACATACTCATATGTTATGTACATTATTTTATGTAATCATAACTACAAGGTATACATAAATATTCAATTCTTTAAGTCCAAAGTATCAGAAAAGTATATATTTCAAAGGAGGGTAACGACATTATTTATATGCCTGTGCAAAGTCTAGTCGTTCAGTAATGTCTTTGTTTTTTGCATCATGTACAATGAATTGCCAACTAGGTTTTCTCTTGGTTTCTTATTAATTTTTCATGTCTGACCATTTGCAACTGGGTGTAGACATAATAATACAATTTATTAATTAACTACATGTATGTTTTCTGTTATTGGACTTAATATGATGAAAACTGCCTTATACAATATAAGGTGTCAACTCGCCCAATACAGAATAACTCGGCCAATATAGATTTTTCTGTATTGGCCGACTTATTCTATATTGTCCGAGTTGACACAAATACAGAATTTCGGAAATTCTCTAGTTTTTACCTCAAAAGTCACGATAAACATATACACAAACTGAAAGTAAACAGTTGTTTGGAAGACGCATTTTTCATTTAGTTATCATAAACATGGTGAAAAGTATAGTATGGCATATATTTCAGGCTAAAACGGTCACATTCATTTAAAAAGCATTTTCAAAGCAGACAATGGAATTATTTCAGGTTTAGGGAATAAGTAGATTATCACAAACTTCATTTCTTGACGACCTCATAATTTCACGATGGTACAAATCAATAACTGTTACTTTCACTGTTTTTGAAAACTGTCATTTATTTTTAAAGCCGAACCAGGCATATCATTGGAAGATCCAGAGGGGTTCCCTGGATCATAATTTGACGACCTCATAATTTTGCAATGGTACAAATCATAGATTACCTTAGCCGTATTTGGCACAACTTTTTGGAATGTTTTATCCTCAATACTCTTCAACTTTTTACTTGTTTGGCTTTATAAATATTTTGATATGAACGTCACTGATGAGTCTTATGTAGACGAAACGCGCGTCTGGCGTACTAAATTATAATCCTGGTACCTTTGATAACTATTTACACCACTGGGTCGATGCCACTGCTGGTGGACGTATCGTCCCTAAGGGTATCACAAGCCCAGTAGTCAACACTTCGGTGTTGACATGCACATCAATAATGTGATCATTTTTATGAATTTCCTGTTTACAAAACTTTGAATTTGTCGAACTAAGGATGTTCTTATCCCAGGCATAGATTACCTTAGCCGTATTTGCCACAACTTTTTGGAATTTTGGATCCTCAATGCTCTTCAACGTTTTACTTGTTTGGCTTTATAAATAATTTGATATTAGCGTCACTGATGAGTCTTATGTAGACGAAACGCGCGTCTGGCGTACTAAATTATAATCCTGGTACCTTTGATAACTAATCAATCCAATTTTTTAGAACACAGACCTTTGATAGAAAATGAACCACCAAGTAAAGTAAAAAAAACGAAACACGCTGTCCTGTAAAAATTCCAGTCACAAGGAATGCCACCGTAACAAGACCTGTATAATAAGACTTAGGGCAAAACAACACAACACATTTACCTAATGCAACCAATATTGTTTCCCTATCAGAAAGTTCAGACGAGGGAATCCCTCCAACAGCGGCTGCTGAAACTAATTCCAGATATGAGTGGGGAGAACGGAAAACTAGATATCTTATTCAATTGATAACAGACAATTGGAAAAAATTAGAACTGGCTTACAACAAAAAACCAATCTGGTTGGACATATCCGTCAAGTTGAATCAAACCCTGGCCACAAAACTAACGCAAGATCAGTGCAGAGAAAAATGGAACACACTGAAGAAAACCAATAAATCTTACAAGAGACAGTGTACATTTAGTTTGACCGGAAATAGAAAACCTAGACCGTTCCTATTTGAGTCAGATCTTGATGATTTGATGCTGAACGACCCATCTATAACACCAGTATTGACAATGGGGTCGAATACTGGTGCTGTAGATAGTGATGACATCACCACCAACAACACAACTGAAAGAGAGTCGACCAGCTCTGCCAAAAAATCTGGCAAGAAAGCCAAAAAATCTTATGTCGAAGATTTGAAGGAATATTTTGAAGAGAGGGACAAAAATTTCATGAACACACTTGAAAAAATGTTTGAAAGGAACACAGAGATTATGGAGAAACTTGTTAATAAACTATTAACACTTATTTATGCACTCACTGTTGAGAACATAGTTGCGGAGGATATAATGTTATTGACCTGTCAGTCTGTTCGTCTGTTCCACCGTTTGTATGTCTGTGACCGTCTGTACGTCCGTCCGTCAGTCATGTTTTGTGATCGCAAAGTGTTATCAGGAAACTTTGTAAACAACAAGCAATCAATCAATCAGAAACAAACTATAATATTTATATATATTTCGATAGATCAGTGATTTAAATGTATGTCTGCAAATAAATTGTGCCAAGTTGACACATATTAGTTAGTTTGTGATTAGGTCAGTTCAAGGTGAATCATTAGAGGTAGGCCAATGTTATTTGGTATTCAGTTGTATAAGCATTTAAACATCAAGATTTTCAAAATTAGAATTACAAAGAGGCTAGACACATATATGTAATAACAGTTAATTGTGGGTTGGCATTAAATTATTTGACTTTATTTATAGAATCAGAAAAAGCAGGACCTGACCTCATGAGTGTTTACACTAAAAGCCACGTCAGTAAAAATATGCGATTCAGTAGTTGGCCAGTCTGTTCATGCAGCTTCATTTTTCATGAGTTTTGTATATATATGTAGTAATAATTATAATGCATTGTATTCCCTGCCTATAGGTTAGATGGGGAGTATATGTATTTTTTTTGTGTGTCGGTCTCTTCACTTGTCCATCTATTTCATTTTAAGTTAAGGATTTTGGTTAAAGTTGTTTTATTACCATAGCTCTATTTGGCAAAACTTAGGAACTTTGGTCCTCAATGCTCTTTAACTTCGTACTTCATTTGACCTTTTTAATTTCTTTGGATTCGAGCGTCACTGGTGAGTCTTTTGTAGACGAAACGCGCATCTGGCGTAAATACAAAATTTAGTCCTGGTATCTATGATGAGTTTTTTTCACAGTATAAATAACATTAACGCTACAAATTTTCCTGCACCAGATGCGCATTTCAACAATATATATTTCTTCAGTGATGCTCGTGGCCAAAATAATTGAAATCAAAAGCTTATATAAATGATAATAAAGTTAGTGCTGAAGTTGAAGTCCAATCAACTTAATTGACACTTAATGATATAATGGCTTCTAATTAGGGCTTTGACACTGCCTTTGTGCTACACCGGATATGGAAAATGAAAGTGTGAGCAGTGCATCAGTGTACTATATATATTGACAAATTTTCTTGTGTTTTTTTTTTGGTCATGCTAATATTGATATTTATTTAACTGTCGGTTTGACAAGTTACACATCAGGTTCAAATTGTATAATGATTTTTATAAAATGTTCTCCATGAAGCATTCACAACAGGTAGAACAGGATAAATATGAAACTTCAATTATATCAATATGTGTACTATACACTTTAGCTGCACATGAGAATTGAGAAACATTTCAACAAAAACTGGACAATTTCGACTCCTAATGTTTCGGTGACCAGTATACCATTCCTAAAAAAATATATGATGAAACGATTAAGGGATCTTTATATTATATCACTCTTCTCCAACGCTCATGAGAGGGCTGGACGCAATAGCCCAGGTACTAAAGATGGACATATGCTAATCTGGTCCAACATTTCGAAAATGATAACATTCCAACAATATCTGCCACTCTTAAAGTTCACAGAGATACTTTATCAATGATGGAAATAATTTCCTACTTCAGAGATTCAACATTAATGAACAGTCCTGTTACAATAATTCGGGTACTTGCAAACGGGGACCTGGAAATTATTATTATATTTTATAGAAGTACCAAGATAGATAATAAATGATGAGTATGATATTTAGCTTAATCATCAAATAATTATAATTGATTGATTGTTGGTTGCTTAACGTCCAGTGGCAAATATTTCATGCATATTCAGGACGAGAACAAGTTCACAATAAATACAATAGGTAGGTTGATACGATAGAGGCCATCCGGGATGATGGTCGGGGAAATTTGGACTACCACTGGAAAATGAGGGTATTTTGGATAGGGACAGAAAGGCCACCTACGGACCCCTCAAAAGAGTTGTTGCAAGGGTTCTTAACGTGCAAAGAGCGTGGCACTCTCTTTACACGAGGCATCGGATTTAACGTCCCCCTTCTGACCGGACGTGACTGCGAACTTGATACATCCCGCACAGCCAAACGGACGCCCCACTTCGGCAAGCGTTTTTCTGCTGGTCGGGAGAAGACCAAGTGACCATATTTCTATACCCCAGTCGCCCTTGGGGGTCAAATAATTACAATACCTTAGATACCCTGGATATGATGGGCAAGTAGTCTAACATCATGTACATGGTGAAATAGACCACAATGTTATGATAAGCCTTAGCTTCAGGAATTCAACATGCCATTGCCTGTAAATGTGTTGATACAACTTGCACATTTGTCGTTAATGCAACAACTGACATAGCTTTACTGCTGACCCATAATGTCTGAAATTCGCTCAACACATCACCTGTATTCTATCAAAAAAGTCAAAGTTTCGGCTTCTCAATAAGTTAATTGTTTGGTGAAACAGATTAAGTTTTAGAAACAAATTAATAAGTTTTAGAAACAAATACAAATGTTCTTTCTCAAAATTTGTGTATTGTAATTCTACAGGAATGTCTAGAATACATCAACCTAACACGAACACTATGATATCCATAACGAGCATAAAATGTTTATCAAACAACCAAAAACACTTAAAGGAGTGCCGATTGACTTATTTTAGAAGAGTTATGCCCTAGGACTATAATATCCTTTGATAGATGAAATGTGTACATTGGAACTCTGTTCTTATTCTTTATTAAAAATAATTTCCTAAAGTTTTGATTATATCCTGTAAAATATATAGAAAATGGAACTAGTACAACAGTTTCTAACAGTGTCTTATTAATCAGTATTTAAATATTAAGGTAGCACTACAGTCAGAATTTTCTGACTCCAATCAACAGTCTTTAAAGATCAATTTCTCCAAAACTACTCAATGGATTTTTAAAATCTTAAACTCATTTGAAAGCTGAAATATAACTCTTACTAAATCTATATAAAAATTTATTTTTGGTTTGATTAATCTCAAAATATAGCTCATTAATTGCCAAAAAAGTGGTCTTCCAACTTGGATGAAAATAGCACATTCCTGTCAAATGGGAGTAAAAATTTGTTTTTATCCCTTTAATCAACCATATACGATCTCCAAAACCGTGTCTTGGATTTTTAAAAAGGAAACAAAACCTATACATTTTTCACCGAATATACCACTGCATTAATTTTGTCTTTCTTATAATTGTAACTATTCTTCCTCATCAAATCTATATATGTGTTTATCAACGAGATCTTATCATATAAGAATTTGATAACTATAGCTTTCAGCACTGCTAGGTTATTTTGTTAAGAATATAATTACCAATCTCTCTCGAAAGAAGGTTGTTCAAAATGGTCGTCACACACCAACTTAGCTTGCTATTGATGAAACTTTTTGCTATTACTTTAAGGCTGCACAACCATGCAATGCATGTCTTTCTTGTGTTGTGGGATCGGGAAAACTATGTACACGTTTGTCACAACCTTGTTTGACAGAACAACCCTACACTTAGCAAGACATTTTAACAATGTATGACGTCTACGGAAATACCCGATTGATTGATGATAACGCACGGTCGGTAATCCCCGAATCTGTTTGTTTTTTGTGGTTTATAGATATCACCAGAAGTCATGTGACATTTTATATCGGACATGCTGACAAGATGGCGATTTCCAAGAACTGATAATTAATTTCAAAAATCGATTTTGATCTCTTTACATACAGAATTAAACTTTTTTATTGATGAACATGTGGTTTATTATGCTTCAAGAACAAAATATCAAGCATATACTGTGGATTCATTTTATTTGTGGGTACCAATTTTTGTGGATTGAGGAAAACTTGTATTTTCTTGGATAATTTATTCCATGGTTTTTCAAAAATCTGCATATAATTAAACAGCAAATTTGTAATTCGTTAAACATTTAAATTCGTGGTTTCCCTGTACCCATGAATTCCACCAAAAAATGGTATCCAAAGAATAATAATGAATCCATGGTATGTCAAGATATATATGATGGATAAATTGACAGTGAATCACTGCTCACAATTTCATATTTCCATACAGTGATAACAGATTATGTCAGATAAACAAAAGAATAAAGAAAATAGGTCTTTCAAATATCTTTGTAGATTATAAAGTTCCAACTGAAATCAAATTAATGGCTGACAAAAGATCTGTACCTTTGTACCTAAAATTACTTGAGTCAGGCTCTGAGAAAAAGAGAGACATACGTTTAGTAATAGTTGGGAAGAAAGGTGCGGGTAAGACTTCATTGGTTAAAAGATTATTCAACGAAGGAAAAAAAGGTGCTGGACTAACATCATTTTTAACCGGATTTTTGTAACAAAAATGTCGGTTATTGATTTGGGGATGTACGGCGGGCGGCCGGGCAGCAATCAAATGTTGTCCGTGCATTAACTCATGAACCGTTCAACCAAAGCTTCCTAAATTTTAATATGTTATTACTGACAACTATACGAAGGTCAAGTTCAATAATGGCGATTTTGACTTTTACCGTTCAGGAGTTATGGTTCTTGAAAGATTGAAAAATGGAGTTGTCCGTGCATATACGCATGAACTGTTCTACCGAATCTTCCTAAATTTTAATATGTTGTTACTTATGAAAGAATGGAGGTCAAGTTCAATAATGACGAATTTGACTTTTACTGTTCAGGAGTTATGGTTCTTGAAAGATTGAAAAATGGAGTTTCCAGTCGTGTCCGTGCATTTATGCATGAACTGTTCTACCAAAGCTTCCGAAATTTTAATATGCTGTTACTGATGACAAAATGGAGGTCAAGTTCAATAATGACGATTTTGACTTTTACCGTTCAGGAGTTATGGTTCTTGAAAGATTGAAAAATGGTTTTTCCCGTCGTGTCCGTGCATTTTCTCATGAACCATTCAACCAAAGCTTTTGAAATTTTAATATGTTGTTACTGATGACAAAATAGAGCTGAAGTTCAATAATGACGATTTTGACTTTTACCGTTCAGGAGTTATGGTTCTTGAAAGATCGTAAAATGGCGTTTCCATTCAGGTTGTTGCATTTACTCATGAACCATTCAATCTAAGCTTTTCAAATTTTAATATGTTGATACTGATGACAAAATGGAGGTCAAATTTGATATTGACGATTTTCACTTTCACCATTCATCAGTAATGGTTCTTGTGATATTGCCAGATAAATAAATGTTAATAAATCCGGTTTGCTGTCGTTGTGACAGCCTCTTGTTTAAAAGATGGTTTGGAGGAAGCAGTGCAGATGTTACAAGCACAAATGGAATAGAAATTCATATGATAAAATGTAAAACAAAATCTGGTGATAGCATTTGGAATAGATAAGAAGGTATGTTTGGTATTCTAAACAGATTATAAAGCCCAAAGGTGTCAGTATTCACCTCAGAAACTTACAAAACCTTTGAATAGACTTATTAAGAAGGGATATAATTACGATACTGTTGTCAAGTCATTAAAGATTGCATATGTTGGCGTTAGTATTGAGTCACTGATAAGGTCTTTGCATCGGAACTAAACACATTTATTCTAAAAACAGTTGTTGTATAAAAGTTTATCTGCTGATACTTACATAAACCACATACCATTGTTTTTGTCAATCCTATTTAAATTCAATTATATTGTAGAATGACACAGAGTTTGAAGAAACAATAGAGGGACTTATAATTGGTGCATCCTTTATTAGGTAATTAATACATTAAACCAAACCCTTTCATGTCTTTTAAGACTGAAACAAAAAATAAGAAATGGTGAAATGAACTTGGAAGCAAATATTTTGCAATATACTGGACATCTAAATGAAGCTATGATAATTGCATGTAATCTATTATTTACCTTACATACAATGGAGGTCTCCTTTTTGTATCTTTTATATCAAAAATAATGTAGATTATTGACATATCCATGAAATAAGCTCTCGAAGAGACATTAACCAACATCCAACAATCTCCTAAAAAATGTATAAATGCCATACCGACAAGAGCTAACGTACAAAAAAAAAGAAAACATGCAATAAGTCTTACTTTTTTTCAGTGAAGAACTGTCTATATATAGAGAGGACGTGGGGTGTTTAGCGAAACCTAAGATTTGATGAGAAACATCTTCCCAACCTTTTTGTTTGAACAATCAGATGTACCGTTTACAACGGGGAACTGACCTACATTGTGGAGCCAAATTGGTTTGCTCGTAATTCTTACATATTACGGTTGTACTATCCACATTTAAGTTCCTTAGAATTTTTAAAAAAGGAAGGTCTCAGATTCATGTAATAAATAAATCTGAAGTTGACAAAGTTTTGCAAGTTTTCAAAAGACACAAGTTAACATAGTGTCTGATAACACAGATAATGAGGCCCTAGTGTGGTGTCAGCAGTGTCAACATTGACCTTTAATGGATTACTTTTATAAAAGAGGGACGAAAGATACCATAGGGACAGTCAAACTCATAAATCTAAAACAAACTGACAACGCCATGGCTAAAAATGAAAAAAACAAACAGAATAACAATAGTACACATGACACAACATAGAAAACTAAAGAATAAACAACACGAACCCCACAAAACTAGGGGTGATCTCAGGTGCTCTGGAAGGGTAAGCAGATCCTGCTCCACATACGGCACCCGTCGTGTTGCTTAGGTGATTACAAATCCGGTAAATAGTCTAATTCGGTAGGTCAAATTCATGAAAGGGTAGGGGATTGTAGTTACGACGTAAGGAACATATCCGATATCATGTGTGAAACAGTTATTCCATAACGGTCAACCAACTCGTAATGGCGTCCGTAAAATTTACGATTTATAAAATTTACAATTTATAAACTGTTACTTGGATAGAGTGTTGTTTATTAGCACTAAAACCACATCTTTCTATATCTATTGAACATGAATGCAATACTCCTATACCAATCAGTCATCAAATTGCCATATATGAGAGTAGAAGGATAGAGGCTGTGGGATCTTTATGAATAAAAGTTACAATATTACAGGTGGATTTGCTATTAAATTCCCATATGTTTAGCAATGAGTCAACACAAGGGTACATAATCCTTAAGGTTCGTTATAAGGAATTGAAAAATATGGCCGTTTTTACACCTCCAAAATTACTATGAGTACAGACAAACTGGTACATCAAGGAAAGTTTTAAGGCATGGCAGGAACTAGATATGTGAAAGTTATATGAAGTCTACGTTTCAGAAAATTAAAAACTTACCTGGATTTTGATGTTCATTTTTTTCCAGTCTGCAGAAGATAGCAAAATAAACAAACACCCGAGTTTCATTTGATACGGTCCACTCAGTTACACAGTTTAAACCTGTTAAATCACCTATTGTTTACAGGTGTCTATTGTCTATCTATTGTCCATTTAAATCAATACTACTCACAACATTGATTATATGAGGGGAGCTTCTCAATCGTTTTCACTACTTAGTTAATTTTTGCACCTTCTGCAGGAACGAAAAAAAATGAATAGCAAAATCTAGAAAAGTTTATAATTTTCTGAAACATAAAATGCATTTAAAATTTATATATCTAGTTCCTGCCATCCCTTAAAAATGTTGCAGGTGTATAGATTAGTCTGTACTCAGAGTAAAATTTGGGGTGTAAATACGGCCATTTTAGCCAAAAGGTTATGATGAACCTTAAGGTTAATGATCATTTATGTGGCCTGTTAATTACGAAATTATCATACTGCAATAATATTAAAACAGCCAAGATAATGAAAAATAGATATAGACTATTAGGTACATATATCACAGGGAAAATTTGTGAAAAGTATAATATTATTTTTAAATTAATTGCATTATGTAGAAAAAAGAAAACTCAAGGTTTTTTGAGGAAATTCCATACAGTTTAATACAGGGTGTTATCTCCTTCTATGACCAGCTACCGTTTATTGTTTACAAAAAGTCCAATAAAACAACATTTAAATTCCAACCACCACGTGCGAGGCCACTCAAGTCGAGCACACCTTCTTGAATAGGTCCAGATGTACATTTCTTTAAACCAATAAATTTGTGTTAAGGAAATCATTGCTAACACTGTATGCAATAATCCTATATATATATCGCTCATCGTTTTACCATGAGAGTACAAGGCGAAAATTTTGTGTTTTCTATAAAATTACTATGTCTGGCATTGAATCAAAATAAGGGTACACGAGATTGAGGAATTCCACTAACAAGTGCTGGTTCACAACTGACATATCTATACAACTAACAGGCTGACGATGTAAATATAAGCAGTAGTTTTTATAGAATTTTACAGACACATCTGATTAATCAACTTGCTCCTATTAAAAATTATGTGATACAAGATATTTATTCAACCAATTCAATGCCGTAAGTTTTCCAAATCAAAGAACCGGTTTTATGATTCGGAATCTTGAATCACATACAATTTTAAGTAGTCATGAATTTAAATCTCTTGCTCTTACATCTTATTATATCTTCGTACATATTAATTAATTATTATTATTATACCTTACATATATAACAAACAATTCTATTGGATAACAACTTATCACGTGACATGGAATAATTCGGTTAATTTTCATTTAATTGCAAGGGAGGACGAATAACCCTTTAAAAATTTACACCAGCGGTGAATAACCCTATAAATCACCGGCGAATAACCTTTTTAAGTGTCTAAATTTGCACTCTAGTTACCTCCCATGAAAATGAAGTCACAGAAGATGGCAGCGTTCACGTTACACTGACAGCCCATCGAGATACGAGGAAATAATTAAGGCTTTGGAAATGAGTGCCAGCAGCCGATGTTATCTCCTGTAAATGGTCCTTTTCAGGACCATTAATATTTTACAAAAAGATTCTACCTTTGTTGTACATCCGACAAATTCTAGAACACAAACATGACAAATGTATTTTTTTCTGAGCTATTTTCAAACGTCAGCGTGTGTTCGTTATGAAAAAAATTTAGTATTCTTAAGGCCCTTCCACTGTTAATTCGGTATAATAAAACAATTGTGGCCCCTTAGAATCGATGAATATCCAAAATTGTCAACCCTTTAAAGTTATTTCACTTCGGGCTGCGCCCTCATTGAAATAACCTTCTCGTGTTGACAATTTTGGATATTCACCTTTTCAAAGGGCCATAATTGTATATTGTTTTACTATTATCTATCCGAAGTTTCTGGAAATTCACTGGCATACAACTGTTAAATGTCCATGCCCAACTCATCGCCTATCCAATACAAGACAGTTATTTCATTGGGATAATTGAAGAGTATCTCACTTACCGTCATATATGACAGATCAGTTTTCAGTAACAAGTAAAATAGCATAAATACTGAAATCAGAGGAAAATAAAATCGGAATGTCCCTAATCACATGGCAAAACCATGTAAATTTAAACTGTGTGCCCATTCTCTAGTTATATACCAACATAGAAATGAGTAAACTTATTTGCGTATCCTGTAACAGACAAGACATGAGGGTAAATACCATTTCTTGTCTGTCGATGCTATATGTAGACGAAACGCGCGTCTGGCGTATAAAATTATAATCCTGGTACTTTTGATAACTATACATCTTTGGTGGATACCTATTTACAAAATGAAAATAAAAACCTTAATTTCAATTTTATTAAATTGCAGTCATCTAGACTCCCCTGACCAGTGCTCGATAATGCGCTACAGAAATGATTTTTTTTAATGAAACTACAACATTTTTTGTTTATATTTTTTTTGTATGTATACCTGAAAAGGGGCTTTACAGGAAATGTACATTTCGCATTATCTTAACTTAACGGGAAATTAATAGCAGACGATGAATCGACAGTGGTGAAAAGATCGCTCTTGGAATCAAGTTTAAAAAAAAATTTAATTAAATATTTAGTAGTTAAAAATAACATGGATCGATTGCAAATTCATTAACAATTCAATTGATGTGATTCCTACGGTTATATTCATTTCAAGGCATTCGTATTATCATTTTTTGTCTACCTAGAGCCCCTACATATTTTCACTTGACCGCCGCCATTTTTATGTAAACCATATATTTTGGGTAAAGTTGCTGGTCTTTTTGTGTATATTCCGGTTTGGGTGTTTCATTTGTCACTAATGAGCCATGGTACTGCAATGTTTGTGTACAATCAAAGTAATAATGACCTATGGACATTTTTTACAGAGTTTTTGCTTTCCAAACAATAAACATTTTGATAAATTTTAGAATCTCTGAATTTCTATGATTATATTACCATTTCAGTAAAATTTAAATGTCAATTATCAGAAAAAATGTTCATTTTATCAAATAGATATCATAGTTCTTATTTTATTTTTATTCTGAGGTTTTTATTGCATTATCGAGAACTGGTCAATTTGTATTCAAATTTGGTATATTTCTAGTATGCGAATCAAGCATGCCCCAAGTGACATAATAATAGGAATTAAACAACCAATCGGGTCCTTTTATTTCAAATAAGGTCAACTATGATCAAACAAAAGGTCATAAATCAGTTTGCACGATTATGTCGGTAAACAGTAAAAAAACAATGTTAAATTATCGACCACTGGTCAGTAGAGTACACTGAAGCATATGACCGCACTTTAAAATAGTCTGTCAGTTATAAAAATCACCATAAAAGAGGGACGAAAGATACCAGAGGGACAGGCAAACTCATAAATCGAAAATGAACTGACAACGCTACGGCTAAAAATGTAAAAGACAAACAATCTTACAACATAGAAAACTAAACTATAAGCAACACGAACCCCACCAAAAACCATGGGTGAGCTCGGGTGCAACGGAAGGATAAGCAGATTATGCTCCAAATGTGACACCTGTCGTGTTACTTATGTTATAACAAATCCGGTAAAAAGTTTTTTTCGAGAGGTCACATTCATAAAAGGGAAGGGGATTATAGTTACGATGTAAGGAACATATCGGATATCATTTGTGAAACTGATATTCCAATAACGGTCAACCAACTTGTGATGGCGTCCTTAAAACTTACGAAGGAATGATTTCAACTTCACCATTTGGAACTTTTGGTTTAATATCTTCCTTGTGAGCAGCAACACTCTATCAAGAAAATCAGGATAGAAAATGAAAGCACAGGAATATCTTACCAATTGGGATATATCTACCCCGCCAGGTGTTACCTTTCCACGTCAGTTTTAATCTAGCGTTGTACTAAAATATATTAATGATAATTTTTGTTGAGAACATCGGTATAATTTATGTTTCTTTTAATATGCAACTTATTTTAGTGTGTTCTTTTTTTGTCATGAAATGAAGCTTTTAGTGGTCAATGTTTTACCTTTCCACGTCAGTTTTATAATCTAGCGTTGTACTACAGTACATGATGTATAAGACGTGAAGATGTTATTTTTACAGATCAGCTATAACTACATGTTAAAGTCAATAATGGCTCTTCAAGTCTGAGTGTTTTGTTTAGTATCCTCTATAATCATGCCCTTTGTGTTTACACATGTTTCCTTCGGCTTTGTTGTAAGGTCATTCGTTAGTGAATGCAAGATAATGACATCTGGAATAGCATATATAGTTCACGGATTTTTTTTTAAGCTGCAGGTTGTGACAAAATGACACATTTGAATGGAGCATACCGGAAACAACATTTTTATGTGATTAGAAGCTAAACTAATTGATAAAATGTAAAAAGTTAATAAAAAAAAAAATAGGGTCACCGTACATTTTTTCCAGCTAAAATACAAAATCGGACACGATTTCTTGGTTATATACTCCACATCTCCTTTTTCTTATAACTTGTTATAAGGAACATGCATACCTTCAACAAATATACTGGCTAGCTGAAGCAGCATTCCATTTAAACAGTCTCCTTCATATCCATCCTTGAGAGTTATTTTGATTTTAACAGAGCATATAGTTGAAACAGTCTATCTAGTATTTAATTATCTTTGGTGCAAGATTCTTGTGTTTTAGTTTAAGCTGGTAAAAAATTGAAAAACAACACGTTTAATAATTTCTTTCGTCTGTAGCGCTTTTCTGGATTTACCTTCATCAGGAACGCTCAAAGCCAAACATTTGAAATCCGAAGAGGTAAAGGTATTGAAACCGTTGAAGAGATATATGTCAGAAATATATAGCCAAATTCATCAAAGGCCAACTTTACCTGAGCGAGTAAAGTGCGTTTGCTATATTCTTTTTACCAAGATTATTGTCGGATATTTTTTTAATATTTTGAAAATTTAAACGAGAAAACGTTATACTTTCTCCTATCGTTGGATCGGCACACAAAGATTTTTTATGATACCTAACATTTGAGGGGTCCGCAAGTGGCCTGTTGCAAGGCAAAGTTTATGTCCCCATCTAATATACCCTAAAGTTCCGGTGGCATTCCAAATTTCCCTGACCATCATCCTGGATGGCTGTTTACACATACTAACTACTATCTAGCTCTGAGAAACCGCAAAGTCAACAAAATGTTTGCTGTTGCATCACAACATTAAAGACGTGGGGAAAAAAATTATAAATGAGAGGCTTTAGAGGAGCCAGCGACAAAACTAAGGAAAACAAATTACAAAGGAGTAGGTCCGGTAAGGGCCGATTTTGGCCTCAAATTTCAAGTTCATCTAACGAAAGTTTTTGGACACTTTTTAAACACTTAAGTGTCTATTTCAATTGATTCGATTAGTTTATGTGAAAGATTTTAACTGATTTAGTCAATAAAAACGCTCTGATTCAAGCTTAAATATGAAAAATCTATCAAATATACCAAAAAACGTCACTTTTCAGATGGTTTTTGTCAAAAATGAATGTGGCCGCATCCGTGTTCATCCTCAACCTTTATATATGTTTTGTATTATCATCAAATACAACTTACATTTCAATATTATGAATGAACACGAATGCGGCCACTTTCATTTTAGACGGAAACCGTCTAAAAAATGACCAAAATGGTAAAATTTTGAAGATTTCAGTAATTTAGCATGACTTTATGATGCTAGAACGCGATATTTGTGCATTGTATCGTCAGGAACAGCTCATATTTATGTAGCAGAAGCATTTTACTTTCCAAAATATAGCTTAAAGATTACGTTTTCACAATTTTCTAAAACTGCTATATTTTGGGGCCAAAAAGGGGTCTTAGTGAACCTACTCCTTTGTCCCAAATCTAAAATTTTAAAGAAAATGAACTTGATATTTTAGCAAACATTTTACGACATGATGTCAGAATTCATAGGGAATTTTTCCGTCGACCAAAACTTACCCTAGATATTGCACAAAATAACTGATCTCATTTAAAACTAGATGGTTTTCTAGGCCTTGTTGAAAAGTCAGCCTGAAATTGAAGTGAATTGCGAATAAAGTTAATAAATTGTATGCCTCCCGTCACTTAAGAATATCGGGCAAACGTTGGTGGAGATATTACTCTCAACAGAACATGTATTCACAATTTTAAGCTTAGTTGTCTTTTAACCTAGAAACAACATCTTAATATCTTTAAGATATACGAAACTCGTGTATAGAATTCATCATTTTAAGCTTAGTTGTCCTTGAACCCAGAAACAACATCTAAATATCTTTAAGATATACGGAACTCATTTCTAGAATCTAGAATGTGGATCTTTTGTAGCAACCGACAATCACTAAAATGCCGGACTTTCCATTGGATGATTTTCAGAACCTGAATTTAAGGTTTCTAAATCTGATATTTTAAAATACAAAGGATGTGACAATAAGGTGCAAAGAAAAAAATAAAACACATGTGATTGTTGACAGTAAAACAAAAATAATTACCTTACTTGAAATTTTATAAAAAATCTGGAGTATTTACCTACTGTAGAAAAAGACCATAACATTAAGGTCTGACTACTCTAGAATCTTAACTCTATAGTCTTTACTGCATTGTAGCACTTAATGAGGAGTTTTGTTTAAATGTTGGAGTCAAAACTAAAAAATACCACACAAAAAGGGTCAATTTGTAGATCATAAGAAATAATTTTGGGTTCGGACCATTGTGCATGGTTTTACCACAGACTTGCTCTTAAGGTCACTGCTAGCTGGTAGATCAACCGAGGGTTTTAAGATGGCAACATCAAGTGGTAGAAGATGAGTGGTGTGTGGTGGTAAACCAATGATATGTATACTGTTTGCTTTATGCCTCTTTTATCAGGTCAATGCTGATGTGCCAGTCGTGATTATCACAGAATGCCACATAATGGTATGAACACTTTGTCAAACCAGTTTTCAAACAACTCAGTATCCATATACCCGGATTCAGAGGAACTATATAGTTTTCTGAAACACAATCCTTAAAGCTTCTATGAAAAAATATAAACAACGGGAGGGCATGTGTGTACTGTACTGTGACCATGCACCACTACTTTCTGTTGTCAACTGTGGGACCCTTTCAGTGTTAAATGTGCTATTTTTAATTAATTAAAAATATATAATTGGCGACTAGAGATAAAAGAAATAGACTTTATACTGTTCGAATTATTTCGGTTCTTTACATACAGCTAATGATACAACTTGTTATGAATTTTATAACATAACAATGCATTCTGATTGGTTCCTTTATATACTTGTGATTTAAAGAATTTTAAGTTTTTCATTCTGCCGTCGATAGCCGAAAACTAACCCTCCCATTATTTATCCCACCCAATATTTATAATCAGTAGTTTCAGTCTCATTTTCTGTGGAAGTTTTATTTTTCAGTGTATGTTCCTTGCCGGTGTTACTGTGGATATACGAATTTACAATATAATCGACTGATTAAAGGACAATAAAGGAACAATAGAGTTTATAACCGATAATTTGGATACGGATTAATTCACAATGGTGTAGATGTCAGATTTATTGTTGCCCGCTGAATACAGACGTGTGGTCAAAGTGTTGTTGATGAATGGTGGTGCTGAACATTGATTGGATTAACTTTAACGTCTATTATTGTTTTTTCATATGAAATTGTAATAATTTGCCAAAATTAAATGTTTTATTTTAATTCGTTTTAATTCCTACTGAGCATTTATTTAGTATTGCTTTGCATCCAGTCGTCTCATATCTTTAATATATCTGCGTCTATTTACTTCGAAAGAGCAAATTTAATACTTTTTCTTTTCCACTAAAGCCAGACTCATCACAATTAAATACTTGGGTTTGGTTTATTGGTTAAACCTAAGGTGTCAACTGCGTCCACCAGCAATTTGAAATATTGTTTTACGACATTAGAAATACGGCTCCTGGCTTTGTTCTGCTGTTCTGGAAGTTTTACCGACAATTCAAGGTGTCTGTTCAGGAGTTTGTTAAAACATTTGTTGCTAGGACCTTTGTCCATAATAAATAAAGTTGTTCTACCTGATTTCTCTACAATTGAAATTACAAATGCTTTCAACATCCTTCTTGTCAAAGGAACACCCCTTTCTGCCATATACTTCACATAGTTTATTGAAGATGTCTCTTCCTCAAATGATTGTCATTGGAACCCCATATGCCACGCTCTTCAGGACTCCCAAAACTTCACGATGGGCTCGAGTGTGAACCCTCTCCAGTCTGTCACCCCGAATGTGCAGGACCACAGGCTGGTCAAAACGACAAGACTGGAGTGCCCATCGCAAGGTAGAGATTTGACGGGCGTGCAATTTATCCTCCACGGTGAAGTTCAATTTATCCTCAGCGTTGCCTACCTACGTAGCGGGAGAAAGTAAGGGGCATCACTCTCCAAGAGGATCCTGTAGGGAGGCCCCGATGAAAAACTTAAAATTCGACTGGATGCAAATGAAAAACTTAAAATTCTTTAAATCACAAGTATATAAAGGAACCAATCAGAATGCATTGTTATGTTATAAAATTCATAACAAGTTGTATCATTAGCTGTATGTAAAGAACCGAAATAATTCGAACAGTATAAAGTCTATTTCTTTTATCTCTAGTCGCCAATTATATATTTTTAATTAATTAAAAATAGCACAATTTGCTCTTTCGAAGTAAATAGACGCAGATATATTAAAGATATGAGACGACTGGATGCAAAGCAATACTAAATAAATGCTCAGTAGGAATTAAAACGAATTAAAATAAAACATTTAATTTTGAAAAAAATCCAGTGTATATGCAGGGATTCGAACTCGAGACCTTTAGCATATGAAGCCACGACACATACCGCTACACCATGACGACTGGATAATAAATAGTATTTTTTCACTAATTTATTGACATTATACTTGTTGTAACATATTATATTTTTGTATACAATTAAATCATTTTCAGGGCAATGTACTATTCTTTTTTTACAAAGACCAACACACAGGTTGTGCCGCCCTTTCCCCTTTCCATTATGAGTGGTGTCCCTTAAATGAGGGACTGTGCCTAAAACAAGGGGTCATTTTACTGTTGAAATTTTTTTTACTATTGAACTCAAAAGTGGGAAAATACATTATATTTGGAACAACTTTTCTAAATGAGGGTCAAATTAATAAAGAAGATATATATACATTTAGAAACATCACAAAATTCTTTTGACATGTTTCAATTTTGTGACCATTTACTACTAAATAGATGCATAGTTCTCGGGGAAAAGTTTCATCAAATAATATGAATATAAAGGTGCTCATTTTTTACAGTGGGTTGTGATGTTCTTCCAATGAGGGTAACCCCTCATTTGGAGTGTTGTTTCCAACCTGTTTAACCTGGACTGTCCGTCCGTCCTGTCTCTGGTTAAAGTTTATGGTCGAGGTAGTTTTTTATGAGTTGAAATCCAATTAACTTGAAACTTAGTACACATGTGTTTCTTATGATATGATATGATATTTTTAATTTTACTGCCAATTTAAATATTTTACCTAATTTTCACAGTCCACTGAACATAGAAAATGATTGTACTTATGACACATTCTTGTTTGAAGAAAAAAAACAACTTCATAACGATAATGGAACAAAGCAGCCTGTGTTAGTGGTGCTGCTTTTATGTCAATTCAAGTTACCTTTTATTCACCTTCTTCCACATCAGAGCTATCAGCTCTTTCATTTCTACCTGATAAGAGTCGAAAACTAAATTTTATTTTTATATAAATAAATTTATATTGTGTAATTTAAGAACTTGTATTTTGCCAAAGGATGCATAAATGAAAGTGATGCAATTCATTTTGCTTTGATATATAGATTTGAATTACAATTGTAAATGTTATTGTAATGCATAGAACACACGGATTTTTTGTGTTATTAAAATTTGCTGTTATAAATTAAGGAATGTATCTCCCTCATGCAAAGCTCTGATTTCTTTCACGGATTTTGCTATACTTTTTGGACCTTTTGGATTATAGCTCTTCATCTTTTAAATAAGCTTTGGATTTCAAATATTTTGGCCACGAGCATCACTGAAGAGACATGTATTGTCGAAATGCGCATCTGGTGCAAGAAAATTGGTACCGTCAATGTTATTGCAGGGTGTGTCACACACTTTGCGTTTCCAAAATTGTATTATCTTTTGCATGATTTGCTAAAACCAGAACTTTTGATGAAGACGATCTTTTCAACGGATGGTTGCCATCCCCAGGAGTTAAGAGAGTTCAACATGTCAGTGCTACATGAGATTGAATGTTTGGTCTTAAAAGAGTCGGGTGTAGTAGCAGTCGGGGAGTGTGGACTTGATTTCAGTAAAAATGTTCCGTCATTTGAGACAAAAGCAGGCTTTTGAGGCACAGATGATATTGTCAGCGGGTTATAATGTGCTAATTGTCAACCAATGTCACAATGCAGAGGAAACTACGTGTGAGATGATACACTTTCGATCGGTCACTCTCTTTATTGTTTACTTCATTGTAGTCAACAATGAATTGAACCAATTTTTATAGATAGTTGTAGTAGATGAAATTTTTTTAAGTATGTCAAAAAGTTTGTTTCGTGGGTGCATCACTGTTGTACCTTTCATCGATAGCAATAACATGTATTTGGTTTGCTGAGCATCCTAGCCTCTCGTGTCTGTAGGAAATGCAGACAACTTAATACACAATTACACATGATTGAATTCAATAAAAAAGATTGAAATCAAAAGTAAAAATAGGGAAAATAACAAATTTAGTATAAAACCAGTTAACAATAAATAGAGGACTACTAGCGGTTACTGACAATTGAATTGATCAAAAGATTAAGCCTAACTATATTATTATTAATATTGTTTCAGAATGCACTAGCTTTATCCAAATGTGTGGAACCAATGCAGTAGACCCAAAAGGCTGCCCTTGTGATGAAAGAATATATCACAAAAAAGTAACAGCATAACCAAGGAAAACACAGGACAGTTTGATTGTCAAAAACCGATTAAAGACGAATAGGTGCAGTTTGAGGTGTGTGGGCGATGGCTACACTTCAAATGCATTTGACTGAAGACAGAACCAACAAATGATTATGTGTGGATTATTTATGAATCACAATATTAATAAGTATAACCAATGCATAGAAGGAACTCGGACTTCTCTTGAATTGAATTTTAAATGTGCGTATTGTTATGCATTTACTTTTTTACATTACTGTATTGATCGATTGGTTGATTTTTTGTTGCTGAACGTACAGTGGCTATATGTTATGCATGTTCTGTTGAGAACACATTAACAATACATACAATAGGTCGGGAAAATTTGAACTGCCTCTTTAAAATGAGGGAATATTGGATAGGGCCAAACATTTACAACCCCCCTTTTACGAACCACTTCAAGTGTAGTTGCAAAGGGTTCTCAACGTGCCATTATGAAATTATAGTAATTGAAGATAGAAAAATACTTCAACAAAATGGCATGAATTCCGACTGGCAGGGTGTAATACCATACTTTACAGAAAATACTCACGTTACTTAAAACCTTGTAAACTTGAACATTTAGATTGATTGATTGTTGGTTGTTTGACGCCGCATTAGCATCAAGGCTATATCGCGGCGATGAACATTTAGAATATATCCCTATGTATAAATGCACCATGTACAACAGAAAATTTAAATACAGCTGTTAATTTGGCCAACATTTCATAACGTGCCAGCTTATAGACAAATATATTGCGGTAGAACGCACTGCATCAGTAAATAAAGGCAACAGTAGGTGGTGTACCGGTGTTCCAAATTCATTATTAGACAGAGAGAAAAAAAACGGGTTACAAACTGAAGATTAGAGAAACGAAAAATAATAAATTTAGTTCTAATAAACAATTAATAAACCACCCCAAGGGTGACTGGGGTATAGAAATATGGTCACTTGGTCTTCTCCCGACCGGCAGTAAAACGCTTGCCGAAGTGGGGCGCCCGTTTGGCTGTGCGGGATGTATCAAGTTCGCAGTCACGTCCGGTCAGAAGGGGGACGTTAAATCCGATGCCTCGTGTAAAGACAGTGCCACGCTCTCTGCACGTTAAGAACCCTTGCAACAACTCTTTGAGGGGTCCGTAGGTGGCCTGTTGCAAGGCAAAATTTCTGTCCCTATCCAATATACCCTAATTTTCCTGTGGCAGTCCAAATTTCTCCTTGTTAACTTGTTCTCGTCCTGAATATGCATGAAATATTTGCCACTGGACGTTAAGCAACCAACAATCAATAAATCAATCAATTAATAAACCCTGGAAAAGGTCATATCGTTCCGTACGTTCTTCCTAAGACATAGTAATATTATTACTTTGGTGCTGTTTAGAAGATTCTAACATCAGCATATGGATATAGGGGTACATATTAAAAACTGATCGCTTACCTTGAAAGAAATGGATTACCAAAAGTTTGTAGAAGGAAAATACTTAATGACAAAATGTTTCTATTTCGAGAATAGTTTTAAAGCCTTAAAAGCATGATGACAAGGTTCATGTCATACTTCGGATGCTAATTCCTGCATTAACAGGAGTCGTACACTTGCAGATCATCGTGTACTTACGGTTATATCTGTTTCCAAACGTTTAATATAACTTATTGTAATCAAAGCTAAAATGAGAATTAACGACCATAATTTATGGATTTTTTTCTCCCAAGCATTGATTACCTTAGCCGTATCTGGCACAATATTTTGAAATTTTGGATCCTCAATGCTCTTCAACTTTGTACTTGTTTGGCTTTATAAATCTATTGATATTAGCGTCAATGATGAGTCTTATGTTCCACGAAACCTCTTTCTAAATTATTAACATCTATTTTATCAGCAATCAAAGACGGGCTTCAAAGTTATTGTGAAACTGCCTATTCTAGAGGTGGCGTGAATCAGATGTGGATACTTAAAAATTCAAAAGATCTTTTAGAGTACATACAATCTAACTCTCTTTCATCTTGTAACAGTATTAAAACATTTGACTTTTCTACCCTGTACACAAGTATTCCACATTCCAAACTAAAAGACAATTTGAAAGAGTTGATATTACTTTGCTTCATAAAAAAGAATGGCCAACGTAGATACAAGTATCTTGTCTTAGGGAGGGATAAATCCTACTTTGTAAAGAATCACTCTGATTCAAACAAAAAATTCTCTGAAACTGATATTATCAAGATGCTTGATTTCTTGATTGACAACATATTTATTACGTTCGGAGGACGTGTTTTTCAACAGACTGTCGGCATTCCAATGGGAACAAACTGTGCCCCTCTACTCGCCGACTTGTTTCTTTATTATTATGAGGCTGACTTCATGCAGGAACTTCTTAGGAAGAAAGATAAGAAGTTAGCAATATCCTTTAACTCTACTTTCCGCTATATAGATGATGTTCTTTCACTAAACAATTCAAAATTTGGTGACTATGTGGAACGCATGTATCCAATCGAACTAGAGATAAAGGATACTACAGATACAGTTAAGTCGGCTTCATATCTTGACTTACATCTAGAAATTGACAATGAGGGTCGGTTGAAAACAAAACTTTACGACAAAAGAGATGATTTCAGCTTTCCAATTGTGAACTTTCCATTTCTAAGTAGCAACATTCCAGCAGCACCTGCATACGGGGTATATATCTCCCAATTGATACGATATTCCCGTGCTTGCATTTCCTATCATGATTTTCTTGATAGAGGTTTGCTGCTCACAAGGAAGCTATTAAACCAAGAGTTCCAAATGGTGAAGTTGAAATCATCCCTTCGTAAATTTTACGGACGCCATCACGAGTTGGTTGACCGTTATGGAATAACCGTTTCACAAATGATATCGGATATGTTCCTTACGTCGTAACTACAATCCCCTTTCATGAATATGACCTACCGAATTAGACTATTTACCGGATTTGTTATCACGACGGGTGCCACATGTGGAGCAGGATCTGCTTACCCTTCCGGAGCACCTGAGATCACCCCTAGTTTTTGGTGGGGTTCGTGTTGTTTATTCTTTAGTTTTCTATGTTGTGTCGTGTGTACTATTGTTTTTCTGTTTGTCTTTTTTATTTTTAGCCATGGCGTTGTCAGTTTGTTTTAGATTTATGAGTTTGACTGTCCCTTTGGTATCTTTCGTCCCTCTTTTATGTAGACGAAACGCACAGAGAAAAAAAAGTTCATCGGAAGATACTCACAACTTGTTGATAAATATTCAATAATTAATGATAGAAAAGGGAAGACAGTCAATACCTAAAGAAAAAAATATGTCCATCCTGTAATACTTTAGAGGATTAATCTCATATTATTTCATACTGTTTAAACAATTTAAAACGAAGATATTAGGACTTTAAAAAATGTATTTAAACCTATTTTATGCCCAGGCAAGACAATTAAATTTTTTTTATCTACTTTGACCATCAACCTCAAAACAGGCATTTGAAATGAGAACAGGGCACACTTATTTTAACAAGTTTATATATGTTTAAACATATTTATTTATATTAATCCCTTTCCACTTTGCGGGTGTGAGTGCTGCCTTGTAGCAGCATTAGCCTACTCTTTTTCGAAATCTACAAGGGTGTCTTTTATGTGCAAGAGATATGGCTCTCTCTTAACACGGGTCAGCCATTTATCGTCCCCTTCCGACGGACTATCATCGTTTCCTTTAGACCATACTCGAAAATGGTGTCAAGGGAGAGCCGAAAATTGAGTTCCTGAAATTTTCATTCCGAACGGGAATCGAACCAGGAAACTTTGTGTTAGTAGTCCGATGCACTAACCACTACACCACGGCTCTCATATATATGTTAATCGATGAGCTATGCTATCGTATGGTTTTTAATGGAATATCGGTCTGTTACCTTGACGACGGGGAGTATTTGGCAAGTGCAATATTGGTTAGAAACAAATCATTAATGTATAAGTTAAAATATTGATAACCGGAAAATTATTTTGAATGGTTTACTGCTTCCCAACATCTTAATATTGTAATTTTATAGCAACGCTGGAAAATGCATTGGGGCTGCCATATAACCGTTAGTTTGTTTTTAAAATGTTCGGTGCATTACTATAGTAGTTTTCATATTATGATCAGAGCTCAGTAGCCAAATGTCTTCAGTAGTATAATCACTAGCCAGTCAACATTAAGGTTGTGAGCTCGAACCACTGCACTTGCTTCAAATAATTTCAACAACGCTCTGAATGCCTGCGATTTAGCGTGTGTGTTATAGTATACATAAAAAGAAGCCGTGGTATAAGTGCCAACTCTCTATCTAAGTTACAAAAAAATAAAGATTGAAGAACGACCATCAACCTGGAATGTTGGCTCATATTCAACACCAGTTCGCTTAAATAAAAATATATGCATTTGATTCAAAAGCTCTTAGATATTTTACGTACACTATGGTATATATAGGTTTGTTATTTTTTTATACTTTTTAATATATAATACTTTCAGTTTTTGTTTTTTATTATTAATTAAACATTTTATCTGTTCTCCTATTTATTTGTATTGTTGTCCTGTAATGTTGTGTTCTCATTTTAATATTATATTTAACATTTCAATTTAAGCGGGAGATTTGGCATGCCACAAAACTGGTTCAACCCCCCAATTTTTCCTTTAAATATGTCCTGGTCAAGTCAGGAATATGGCCATTGTTATATTATATTTCGTTTCTGTGTGTGTTACATTTTAACGTTGTGTAACTTTTGTGTCGTTTGTTTCCTTTAATATTTGAGTGTGAATTCACATTATTATAAGACGTGTCACTGTATTTTTCTATCCCGAATTCATGTATTTAGTTCTGATGTTGTGTTTGTTGTTCTCGACGTTTTAGTGTCTATTTCGTTTCTGTGTTGATTACATTTTAATGATAAATTGTTCGCCTCTTATATATTAAATGCGTTTCCCTCAGTTTTAGTTTGTAACCCAGATTTTTTATTTCTTCTATCGATTTATGAGTTTTGAACAGCGATATATTATTGTTGCCTTTATTTATCTATCTGCTTGTTCTACTAAAGAGTTGTCTATTAGATTGACTAAAATTCTGTCCGCAGTTAAAGAGGGTCTTCAGATATACTGTGAAACTGTTTACTCACGTAGTGGTATTAACCATATGTGGATTCTTAAACACTATAAAGAACTTCTGGATAATTTAAAATCTCGGTCTTTTTCTGATATTAGTTCTATTAAAACTTTTGATTTTTCAACCTTGTATACAACCATTCCCCATGTGAAATTAAAAAACCGTCTAAAAGAAACAATCCACAATGCTTTTCATCATAACAATGGTAGAATACGCTATACATTTATCACTTTGGGATACCAGAAGGCATATTTTGTTAATAAGGAACAAAAGGGTAAAACATACTACACAGAGGAACAAGTGATTAGTATGCTGGAGTTTCTTATTGACAACATATTTGTTGAATTTGGAGGTAGACTTTTTCAACAAATTGTCGGCATTCCTATGGGAACGAACTGTGCGCCTCTCCTTGTCGACCTCTTCTTAATTTCATATGAATCAGAGTTCCTTCAGACACTTGTCAAAAACAAGAAGATCAAAGAAGCCAGGTTATTTAATTTCACTTTCAGATATATTGATGATGTTCTTTCCATTAACAATCCGAACTTTTCTGATTGGGTTCCATTAATATACCCACCAGAACTAGAAATTAAAGAGACCACAGACACGGCTTCCTCCGCCTCATTTTTAGACTTATACCTCGAATTTGACATACACAGTCATCTCAGTACCAGAATCTATGACAAACGAGGCGATTTTAATTTTGAAATTATCAATTTCCCCCACCTTAGTAGTAATATACCAACTTCACCTGCATATGGAATATACATTTCGTAACTTATTAGATATTCAAGAGCTTGCAGCTCCTATTCAGACTTTGTAAAATGTCACCAGTGTCTGAGCAGAAAGTTGATGAACCAGGGGTATGTCAAAGAACGTTTCGTCCTTTTTCTAAAAAAGTTCATCGGAAGATACCCAGAACTTGTTGATAAATATTCCGTATCAACTTCACAAATAAAACAAGATGGTCTTGCAGTATAGATTTTGCGTACTGACGTTGGTTATCATCTTAATAACGTGTTATACCATGTCAAGACCCAGTTTAACATTTCATTTTAAGTTATCTCTTGTGAAAACTGAGTTTGTGGGGTGAATAAAACGTTTACTACGGTTGTTCGTCAGTCTGCACGGTTAACATTTGAATAAAGTGGTGTGCTTGCCAATGAAACAACTTTCCACAAGAGACAAAATGACATCACAGAAATTAACAACCAAACGGCCTTCAACAATGAGCAAAGCCCATACCGCAAAGTCCGCTATAGGCCCCGAAATGATAAACGTAAAACATTCCTAATTTATGTACAAACACACGATCGAAAAACTAACATGTATATAACACATTAGCAAACGACAACCACTGAAATAAATGCTCCTCCTGACTTGGGACAGACACATATATACAGAACGTGGCGGATTTTAACATATTAGCGGGATACCAACCTTCCCTCTAACCTGGGACAGTGACGTAACAGAACAACATAAGAACAAACTATGAAAAAAGGCTTAACTCATCAAATGGATACAAATATAAATACATCTAACAAGAAAATAGAGTGGACGTGGGCGGGTACTTGTATATCCCGGCCTGACATTTTTCTTAATCGCGAATTAAGTACCTTGTGTTATATAAAAGTATATAGTATTTTCTTTCTGAGACGAGTGCCTGTGACTGAAAGTCTCTATTTTGTTCTGTGTTGTATATTGTTATATCTTTCTTTGTTTTTGTTTTTTTTATTTTTACTGTAATAGGATTTAACAAAGTGTTCATTGAATTTGGTTTATTCACAAAGTACCCCTTTCTGTTATAAAGTCGTTTGTTCATTTTAACTTATAATTGCTGTCACAATGACTTTTTTAAGTCTCTTTGTGTGACAATCTTATCACGTGTTTTAATGTTTACCAATTTGAAGGGGTGCTATTATGTCCTTAAAGTTTTCAGGTTCTATGGATTATATGGATCAACTGGAGTATACGGAACAAATAGTGTATTTTTATTTGCGTAAATCGGTATAGTATAATTTATTGACTCGTTGAATTTGCCGACACGTTTTTCTTTATTCTATACTGTGCAGGGCTTTTCTGGAAGGAGAAGAGAAGATGACAAGGAAATGTGTCAAAAATTAAAATGGAAGATAGTCAAAACATTCAAAAAGATAATAAGAACAACTTGCAGGATTCACTTTCAGATTTAGAGATAAAGTTGTGCAATTCATTGACCCGAATTGAGATCGCGGGTAAACGCAGAAGGACTGTGCTTGTTATTTTAACATCATTGAGGAAAACGTGGTTAGCTCTCTTTGCCCAGGCCAGACAGAAAGCAGGTGTTGTTGACGGAAATTAATTTGTATTCGCTAGATTAGAATATGGTTCTTTAGATAACATTGAAGGAAGTGACTGCTTAAGAAAATTTAGCGTTAAGTGTGGAGCAAAGCAACCGAATTTAATCAGATCAACAAAGTTTAATAAACAGATTGCAACTCTGTCCCAAATCTTAAATCTAAAGGAAAATGAATGGGATACTTTAGATAACTATCTAAGACATGATGTCCGAATGCATAGAGAATTTTATCGCCTTTCTCAGCATACATTAGAGATTGCGAAGGTATCGAAATCGCTCATTTTATTGGAAAATGAAGTTTTCTGGGCATGTGGAGAAAAGTCTAACTGAAATAGAAGTGAATTTAGATGAAGGTGAATTAATTTTAAGCATCAAGTGTATTCCCTTACTTAAGGATACAGAAAACATTTTGCAAGATATATAACCCTTTATAGATAATTTATTCACAATTTTCAGCTAATGTCATTTTAAGTCTTCATCTTTAATATAAGCTTTGGATTTCAAATATTTTGGCCACGAGCATCACTGAAGAGACATGAATTGTCGAAATGCGCATCTGGTGCAAGAAAATTGGTACCGTTAATTTTATTAATCTATATAGGTCCTAATTAAAAAAATGTTTAGCACGATGAGAACTATATCTATATATCTTTAAGATGTTTGAACCCATTTCTAGATTTGACATTGCAGGTTTTATTCATTTTTTCCTCAACAGCAACAACCTAACAGACTTTATTCTTCTACCCGACTCAAAATTACTTCCTTTGGTCTATGAGCATTTCATACAAAAACATCTGTCCAAAATGTTAATGCACAACAAATGATTAACACAAGATATGGGGAGATTCTGATCCTATTAATATTTTGGTCAGCAGGTCAAAGATCAAACTCACTGTTACAAAATATAGAAAACATAATGGAAAAACAGTTTCTAAATGCTAACCTGAATTTCTCTTGGGTGATTGGAATGACATTTTTAGTTTGAAAAAAGGGGGACAATTGATGGCCTTGGGATGTCTTTAACATTTTGGTCGAGTTTTTGTCACTTAGACACATTACCAGTTTCCATTCTATGTTCTATTACTACATTTTAACTAACTATAATAAACTTGAGTACAATATATCAAAATACCTATAAGACTATCAACAATTTCAATTATATTGTCTTAAAAAAAATGCATGGCTTTAGGTGTCCCAAAGTAGCTTGGCAGTTTGTCCTGGCTGATGACATACCACTTCCAAACCAAGAGATGCTATTGTATCACACTGAAAGTAGATATATATTTTCTAAAAAATTGTCAATTTTCTTAACAGTTATAAGAATTTAGTATTACACTGATGACAATGTAAAGGTCTAGTTCATTGTTCTAATCTGACACAAATTTCAAGAACTGAAATGCCACCAAAGTTGAATATATGGTGACCCACTATAACAGCATAATTACTTGAAATTGTGTTTAATACCATGATGGTTCAATGGTATACTAACAATATAGCTTCGTCCCAATCCGTAGACAATATTATGTCATATTTTGGAGATTTAATTCACAAGTTAAGAAAGAAGACATTTGCTGAGTTGATGTTTACTTCAGTTCTCGCTAGACTAGTTGATCACATGAAAACTTGAGCTAAAGTTAATAAAGTATGAGTTAAAAAGAAATGATTTATTATATCGTAGTTTGTATGGAAGTTTTTTACTCGACAATATTCCAGATTAGTCCTTATTTGCTCCGAGAGATGGGCTTCATTTGAATGTTGCTGGTACAGAACTTTTCAGAAAAAAAGATTATCGATGTTATTAAGCATCAGAGTATATAAATTGTAATGTGTTACAAATGTGTTTTTTATTTCCTTCATACATGTATATTGTTTAATATAATTCTTCTTTTTTCCTTTTCAGAGAACTTGCATCCTGAATATGACGTTGGTTTCCTCTAACTACTCGGGATCTACATATATATTTTGAGTTGGTTCTCTGTTACACCCACTGTATAATTGGAAGCATATGAGGTTGTTTTAGGTTCTGTCAACTTCTTGGTCCCATGCTTTTCATCGGGATAATACCAAGTGGACGAAATGGATCAGAACCCAAGACATTGGAACCCTTCGTAGATTTGCTGTTTGGTGAAATACTTCAATTTACGGAATTCCTTAAATAAATCAGCTACGCAAAGCACCAGTTGCCCTTTTACAATTTTAATGTGACATTCCTGCCTATTAAAAACTACTGCATATAAGTAGGCATAGTGGTTTAAGATCATGTGTTTATTGCAAGGACACTAGCATTTGCTGCAAATATCTTAGAAAGATGCATGCACGGACTGTCCGCCTCCAACTTGTACGTACAAATTATCTTACGCTATTATTTTGCTATGCTTAGTTTGCTCTTACTAAATGAACATAATTTTTGCCCAGAAACTCATATATAACTTAAAAGTCCTGCTATGGTTTGTTAACTTAAAAAGAAACTGACCTTCTGATAATCTTACAACAGTTTTATGAAGAAATATATATATTTTGGTACAATGAATGAAATTTGATAAAAACACCATTATGTAAAACTGGTTGGCAGATATTTTTGTAAAATTTGGAGTTGCTTCAATATTTTTAATGTTTACAGATGTTCAACATAAATTATTAATTAATCACTAAATAGAATAATATTACTACCAATAAAGTTATCCAACAGCCTTCTGCACCTTCACATTCAATTCTGTTGATAATAGACATAAACTAGAAGTTTTAATTCCAATAAAACTGCATGCACACAAATAATGCCCATGACAACCTGTCTTTAGTGTTTCAATCAAATCTCTGACATTATCAATTAACAGGTGGTTGCATTTCATCTGACAACATTTTGGAAGTTTCTTAAATGAGAGAATGGAAACTGACATTTTTGTAATTTTTCCAATTATAAAGAGGCATAATTGTAGAACGGTTAAAGTGACGCTTTTAAAATTCAAACTTGATCTGTATTTTGTAGTAATAAGCATTGTGTATAAGTTTCATACTACATTTATTTGGTTCAGGTACACTAAAGTAGGGGAATGGAAACGAACAAAAATTGCAATTTTTCCATTTATAAAGGGGCATAACTCTAGAACAGTGACACCACCAATATTCAAACTTGATCTGTGTTTTGTAGTAATAAGCATTGTGTATAAGTTACATTTTGACTGAAGCCTGCAATTAAAATAGGATTGATTGTCATTTGCTGTGGCAAATATTTCAGGCATGTTTGTTCGGTGTGAGCTAAGGCTCCGTGTTGAAGGCCGTACTTTAACCTATAATGGTTTACTTTTTAAATTGTTATTTGTATGGAGAGTTGTCTCATTGGCACTCACACCACATCTTCCTATATCTATGTTCAGGACAAAATTTATAAAAGACATTTATATAAAGTATATTGTTTTAATCAAAATTTGATGCTGATATTTTTTATATTAATAGCATGACAAATTCTTGAAAATGCCAAATTCATAATTAATGTAACAATTTCATCCTTAAACATTACATTATTTGTTTGCCATATATTCCAGTCTTCTGCAAATGTGCTGTACATTTACAGACAAATGTTGAGTATATTTTGCCAATGATTTGCATATAGATCTACACCTACTTGAACTAAATTGGTCTGTTAGCATTTTTTCGCTTCCATAAACTTCCATAAACAATTGAATGTTATTGAAACTATTTTCGTAACTTGCAATGTGATCTATATATATGTAATACAGTGAGCTATAGAAAAAATGTGTTTAATCCTATATTATTTTACTAAATATCAAGAAAAAAATAAAAACTATGACCATTGTATTTTTGTTATGTCAGTATAATCTTGGTTGGTTACTGAAAATGTCTCTATTGGCAGGAAGAAATAGTCAGTCAAAAGATATTTAATTTTTCCAAACTGCAATTCTTAGACCTTCTGATGATTATGGTCACAGAACATTTTCTGGATTGCTCAATGAATACTTAATACTTGGGTTTGGCATGATTTAGACATAGTTACATGGAACTTGTACTCTGTTTTTAAATACATCTTGAAATTTGCCAATGCTGTTTTCAGGGATGAAAGTACTGTGGTATAGGATCCCAATTCTCCTAAGATTGTCTGTCATTTTGATCAAGATTTTCAATTGCAAATGTGCCATCAGTTTTAATATTATCAAGTCCACATATTTTAGATTGTTTTGCTGCTGAACAAGTAGTCAACATTTTGAAAATAGTACTGTCTGACAGAGGAGTAAAATCAGCTTCTGTGCAAACTGTCTTGTACATATGAACCAGTGCAGTATGACAAGTTGTTCGTACAATTTGGGGTATATCTACGACATCTCGATTATCAAAATGCAAGTCCTTACTTCCAAAGGAACAAATCTGTATGAAATTAGGATCTAGAAAATTTGACACATAGCATGCTCCACTTTTTCTTTATCCATCTTTTCTCTGTAGATTGGGGTGTTTTCAATATGTATTCTATTACCTAAGAAATTGCATTGTTAACGCATTGTATTATCTGAGTATCAAATTCATTATTCCATCTTAGCTCTCATTAAAGTATATCGACGGAATTTTGTCGGATTTTAAAATATGAACTTTAAATAAATGTGTTGATTAGCGTTCGCTGCGTTATAGTCCCTTTGCGATGATGCGGCGTAAAACAAGCACCAATCAAGGCACATTATTCATTATCAAATTTGTATGTCCTTATTAAAGATATGTGACCTTCTCTTTTACTTTTTTCTCTTTTAAAATGTAAAGAACAGTTTCACTGACGGTATAGTGCATAGCCCATATGATCCGATGAAATTCGATTGCCTCTCAGTGAAAGATACTAAAATAAATGACAGATTAAACAGTTTAAAATGTGTCACCTTTGTTGGAAAGCGGATAAGGTTAGAACGATAACGAAATAGTTTGAACTATATCAGGAACAGGGCCGGCTCGTCAATGCCATTTTTCTTTTACCTAGATCGGTGATCTTTTCACCATGACCGAAAAGGTCATCAATCCCACGATGATCCTGTCCTGCTTGACTCAATACTCTCATTACAAATAACTGTTTAGGAATTAGTCCTCTTTCTGATGTTAAACTGTGATTGTTCCAACCATCTTTGCTTACCTGCCGAGCTGCTTTGATACGTGTAGACAACATATATGTAACTGATTAGTTTCCTTAAAGATATGCTATTTCTCAAATAAATGAAAAAGTTGGCTACACACGTTTGTTCACGAAAACAATAGGTTGCAGCACAACCCCTCTATTTTTTTAGATGTCGACGCTGTGTACAGTGATTGTGTAGCCCCTGTTTACTCCAATGTGCAATCATGAAGGAGGCAAATGTTTAAATTTTCTCCACCATGGTTGGTTCGAACACCGGATTGAACTCTAAAGGATTGACCGATTTGGACAAAAGGGCGAAGATTAGTATATCTCTCAATTGATACGATATTCCCGTGCTTGCATTTCCTATCATGATTTTCTTGATAGAGGGTTACTGCTCACAAGGAAGCTATTAAATCAAGAGTTCCAAATGGTGAAGTTGAAATCATCCCTTCGTAAATTTTACGGACGCCATCACGAGTTGGTTGACCGTTATGGAATAACCATTTCACAAATGATATCGGATATGTTCCTCACGTCGTAACTACAATCCCCTTCCCTTTCATGAATTTGACCTACCGAATTAGACTATTTACCGGATTTGTAATCACATAAGCAACACGACGGGTGCCGCATGTGGAGCAGGATCTGCTTACCCTTCCGGAGCACCTGAGATCACCCCTAGTTTTAGGTGGGGTTCGTGTTGTTTATTCTTTAGTTTTCTATGTTGTGTCATGTGTACTATTGTTTTTCTGTTTGTCTTTTTCATTTTTAGCCATGGCGTTGTCAGTTTGTTTTAGATTTATGAGTTTGACTGTCCCTTTGGTATCTTTCGTCCCTCTTTTAGTATCTTTTAACTCGTTTAATGAGAATTAAAATACTTAAACTTTTTTTTTTGTGGGATAAGAATGCAGTTATTGATTTATTTTGATACAAATTATTAACCATCATATGATTTCAGTACTTTTTGTTCATCAGGATTGGTTGTTCTTCATAAATTACAGTTCCATGCTTCCATCCTGAACCGACATAACACCGACACCCAAAAGAATAATTATGTCTTATAAGTTTTAACGGAAACATTAAGGAACAAACGGACAGAAAAAAGGAAAGATTACTTTGTACGGGATAAAAGAAAAGAAATATCTTAACGCTTGATCTGAATTCAGTCACGGAGAGCATGGAAATTTATAAATATGGTTTAGAATTGGTTTCAAATACATCGTATCTATGTACAATGTAATCTATGACTTAAGACTGAAATTTTCGTAACTTTAAAGTTATTTCTTTTAGTTTATATATTAATTATCTTAGATACCACTTGCAACTGCAAGTATACTATTTAATAATTAAACATGTTTAATTAATTGTATTGACTTTGCTGAAATCCTAAGAAGCATTTCAATGTCAATAATATGTATGAATTATTCAATAATGTTCCATTTACAAATATTGTTGCATTTTTAGAAGAAATTAGAATTTATTATAGAATAAAAAAATGTTATTATATTTAAGTCGTTTTAATTTTTATCACGTTATCTTACTGTCGTGTTTTATTTGTAAATAATCAATTTGCTTTAGTCTAGAATTTTAGTATATTGAAGGACTTTTCGTCTTATTTTAAAATATGCTTTAAATTGTTAAAATATTCGAATTAGCTCTCGCCGCGATATAGCCTTTTTGTGCTAATGCGGCGTAAAGCAACCAACAATCAATCAATCTTAGATAACAGGATTTAATTTGATTTATAGTTATTCGTTTTTTTTTTGTTTTTTTCTTATAGTTGTGTTGAACCTATATATATCTCCACGCATGTGTGTAATTCCATTCTTTAAACATTTTATTATAAAAGAGAAGAACGTAGATTTAATTGAATTAGTAATTTTAAGGAAATTTTGCAGATTTTGGTTATTATCTTGAATATTATTTTAGATAGAGGTCAACTGTAAACAGCAATAATGTTCAGCAAAATAAGATCTACAAATAAGTCAACATGACCAAAATTGTCAATTGACCCCTTAAGGAGTTATTGCCCTTTATAGTCAATTGTTAAAAATTTTCATAAATTCTTGTTACTTTTTGTAAATTTTTAGGAAGTATTTTCCACTGTAATTACTAAGCCAAGTTCATTATAGATAGAGATAATTGTAGCAACAAGAATGTTCAGTAAAGAAAGATCTACAAAAACAGCACCATCACCAAAACACCATTTTGTCATGAATTTATCTGTGTCCATTGTTAATATGCACATAAACCAAGGTGAGCGACACAGGCTCTTGAGAGCCTCTAGTTTTCTTTGTATAACTGGTTTTGATTATGGCGGTTCTAGCGCCAATGGCATTACTCTCTTCACGTGGTTCATCAGCATGCCCACTGTCACTTCATTATAGCTACACAGAAATAAGTTGTGTATACCCACCGGAAAAAACTATCGTCTTTCAAGCGCCGTGAATGAAAACTTAATCTCGTTTAACTGGACCGGAAGTCATAACAATACACCGGAGTACACCCCAAGTGCCCTCTCCCTATCCCCAAAGCCTTAGTCACCTCATTTTGAGGGTGCTTGGATTCATTCAAATTTAGTTCCAAAAGTTTGTGAAGTCTGAAGAGTTCTCTTGGTGATCCCCATTGGTCGTATTGGATTGTCCTTGTACTACGGGTCCTCCATTAACCGATGCACCATTTCTACCTTTATTTTATCTCCGCTGAAAACTTCTTCATACCAATATATACTCCTTCCTATTTGTTGGTCTCCATATCCCAATACTGCTGCTATTGTCCTTATAATAGTTCGGGTCCATTCTGATGGCTTTAAGATATCTTTATGTAATTTTCAGTATTATTTTTTTTGCTCAATTTGCGTTATTTTCTGAATCCCATCCACACCCTCATATCGATATAAACCGTTCAAAGAAATGGCAAATCCGTTTACTTACATCTGACGAAGTATTCAAATTAAATATGTAATAAACTGATTATTACAAATTGCATTATAAAACCGTGTTTTTATATTGGTTCGACAGATTTTTTATCTTTTTTGCATGGTTTTACTATGTTTACACTTGGGTCCTTTATAGACTGCTACTTTGTGTATATTCTTACATTTGCATATTACAAAATAGCCGTTACATGCGATTCGTAATAATAATAAACATTTTAGTGTATTAGTGAATTTGTCTTATACACTACATGGCGTCTAAAGGATGTACACCTCTGGGGAGCCAAAAATGATTTTCCCATTTTTCGTCGATTTTTGGGCTATTGTCGTGAAAAAGTCACTGTTCCACAATTAAACTTTTTTTCTTACTTTCTATAAAGATGTAGTGCGCCATTCTGAATAAAATTCACCTAATAGAACTATAGGTATGTGTTAATATAAGAAAGTTTTATCATATTTTGACGCGTTTTTGTGTAAAATTTACCATGCTGTCAATTTTGTATTTTTGTGATTTTTCTCAGTTTAAGAACAAAATGCATCATTTCAACTTTTTTGTTATACATGATTTTAAAAAATACATATCTAAGAAAATTTGAAAAGAACAAAATGATATGATGTACATGGCTCTTGTAAAATCATTTTTTGTATGCCTAACCAATTTTCTCAAAATTTTGGCTAAAAATACTGAGTTGACAGGTCGTAAAATTTGAAAACTGGATTACTCCAAAACCATTCATTGTAAATACACATTTTTTTTCACAGAGTTATGTTGAATTATAATATTTTTGAAATTCATTGATATTTTCCACATGAATCACATGTTTTGGAAATAATTCAAGAACGAGACTGAAAAGTCAGACGAAAACATCCTTATAAAGCCACATATGATTTTCTTACGGCATATTTAAATATAAGTTCAATATATTTCCTTCATTTAAAAAGAAAATCCAGGTGTGTGTTCCTGGTGTGCATTTAACAGCGTTTTTTTCAGATTTCAACTATTAGTTTTTGTCAAAGTAGGTTCAGTAAGACTCCTTTTTGGCCCCAAAAATATAGCAGTTTTACAAAATTGTTAAAATGTAAACTTTTAGTTATTTAATGGACAGTAGAATGCTTCTGCTACATAAATATGGGCTGTTTTTGACAATACAATGCACATACATCGGGTACTAGCACCAATAAGTCATGCTAAATTACTGAAATCTTCATAATTCTAGCATTTTAGTTAAATTTAAGACGGTTTCCGTGTAAAACGAAAGTGGCCGCATTCGTGTTCATCCTAAATATTGAAATGTAAGTTGTATTTGATGATAATACATAACATATATAAAGGTTGAGGATGAACACGGATGCGGCCACTTTCATTTTTGACAAAAACCATCTGAAAAGTGACATTTTTCGGCATATTTGGTAGATTTGTCATATTTAAGCTTGAATCGGAACGTTTTTAATGACTAAATTAGTTAAAAGCTTTCACATAAATTAATTGAATCAAATAAAATAGACACTTAAGTGTTTAAAAAGTGGTCAAAATCTTTGTCAGATGAATTTGAAATTTGAGGCCAAAATCGGTCCTTACCGGACCTACTCCTTTGCACTTTTCAAATATTAATAAGAATACCGTAAATTGTATGTCCTTCAAGATTTGAAAAACCGGTTTTCTAACTTCTTCAAACGACGTTTAAGAAGTGATCGAAAAGTTATCGTTTTACACATGAAATTGAAAGAGGACCAGTATTCATAATATTTACTACTTGATAATCATTAATTCGGAAAACAAGTTAAATCAACTTATATTAATCTCTTTCCAATTTGCGGATGCGAGACCTGTAATCTAATTTACAAGGATGTCTTTTACGTTTCAATTTTGTGAAAAGTTGAAATAGAATTGCTATCTTCAAAATCCCCCCAAGGGTCACTAGAGAAACGAAATATTTTCTTCTCCAGACCGGCTGTAAAACGCTAACCGAAGTGGGGCGTCCGTTTGGCTCTGCGTAATGGGGACGTTAAATATGATGCCTCGTGTTGAAGAGAGTGCCACGCTCTTTACACGTTAAGAATCCTTGCAACAACTCTTTGAGGGGTCCGTAGGTGGCCTATTGCAAGGCCAAATTTCTGTCCCGATCCAATATACACTCATTTTCCAGTGGCAGTGCAAATTTCCCCGACCATCATTCTTAATGGCCTCTATTGTATCAACCTACCTATAGTATTTATTGTGATCTTGTTCTCGTCCTGTGCATGGATGAAATATTTGCCATTTAACTCAAAGCAACTAACAATCAATCAATCTGTCTTCAATTTTTTTGATTTTCTTGATTTGGTACATCTGTCCGGCCTGGATATGGCAGCCACTAACAGTATCTGCCACTCCATTTCAGGTCGTCAACTTGGCTGTACGACCACTACACTTTAGTTGTATTTCCCTCCTCACAGAACCATTTGGTATCTGGATTTCCCCCCATCTACAATTCATGAATATTAAAGTAAACTTAGTTGGGATTAACGATCCATCTCCATTCAATTGTAAAAGGTTATTATAGTATTAGATCATAAAAATGTACATACTTTTTACAGTTTTTTTCATTTTGAAATAATGTATAACATTGAAACTAAAAGGGTCGTCATAACTTTATAATCAAATCGAAAATTTAAAAGATTTGGATTTGATTTTGTAAATACTAGCAAAAATTGTCATATAAACACACTCAAAACAAAGGGAAATTATCGAGAGAGAGAGAAATCGCGTTTTTGATACGAAAAATTAAAACTGGTTAAAATTTTATTTTGCACAGAAGGCGTTTCATCATATCATCAAACATGTTCAACACCGCAGTATTATTGCGCCTGTCCAAAGTAAAGAGCCGCTTGCCTTTACAAGTCTTTAATGTGTTTAATGATTTTTTAAATTTTATTTAGAGTTAAGTATAACGTTCATTGTTCTTCGTTTGATCAAAGGATGAAACTTAATGAAAAAAGATGAAAACGAATGATTATACGAAATACCTCAAAGGTTGTTGAGGGAGAGGCGTTATAACACCTGCAACCATTGAAATCGTTTGTAGGTATAACACTCTTGATGTGGTACATCTTTCCAGCCTGGAGATGGCAGCTACCAATATATCTGCCACTCCATTCCAGGCCGTCAACTTGGCTGTACGGCTACTATACTTGATGTTTATTTCTCTCCTCTTGGAGCTATTGGCGATCTGTATTTCACCTATCTACAATTCATCAATATTAAAGTCAACTTAATTGGAATCAACTGTCCATCTCCATTCAATTGCAAAAAGTTATTATAGTATCAGATGAAAAAAAAATGTATATACTTTTTACAGTCTCTTAATTTTGAAAAAAATGTATAACATTGAAACTAAAAGGGTCGTTATCACTGTTTAATCACAGCGAACATTTGAAAGATTTGGATTTGATTTTGTAACTACTAGCAAAAATTGTCATATATACACTCAAAACACAGTGAAATTATCTCGAGAATAAAAATAGCATTATTGATACGAAAAATCAAAGCTGTGGTTAAAATGTTATTTTGCACAGAAGGCGTTTCAAACAAAAGATATGTTGCGTAGAAGAATACTATTGTAAAACTGAGAGAATATAAAGTTGAAGACCCCAAAAATCTCATTTCTCTGGATTGAACAATATATGTACATGTATGTTGGTTACTATGTTATTCGTATTATAACATATTTGGCTAACATATGATTAAAATGTGTTATTTTCTGTGGATATTACTCTGAAATAGTCGGTTTATATTGCGACTTAAGTAAAGACATATCGAAAGAACATTTAAACTAATGTATTTTTTCTTCTACTGAATGCATATGTACTAATTCAATATTTAAGTTAGCACTACAGTCAGAATTTTCTGACTCCAATCAACAGTCTTTAAAGATTAATTACTCAAAAACTATTCAATGGATTTTTAAAGTCTTTAACTCTTTCTTAATCTATAGCTAAATTAATTTTTGGTATAATTAATCTCAAAATATAGCTCATTAATTGACAAAAAAAGTGGTCATCCAATTTAGAAGAAAGTTGCACATTCAGGTGGTAGTAAAACTTTGTTTTCATCCCTTTAATCAACCATTCACAATAAACAAAACCGTGTCTCAGATTTTTGATACATGCCTCCAGTAAGAAGATATATTGATTTTACCGCTGGGTGTCAAACCTCATTTCACCTTTCATCGTACAAGACCTATAAATTCATTTAGAAACAAATTATCGCAAAACTGGGACACGGTATTGTAGAAAATACTCTTTTTAATCACATATATCAAGGTCAAGCCATAGGGATATCCATAGAGTTTCTACTTCCATTTTGTGCTAACAATTCTCATTAAAAATTGTTCTGAGAAATCACCTAATAACTGAATTTCCCCCTTAGAACCCCTACAAATGCAACATAAATACAAAAATTCCACAGGAGTGTTCGGACACCATTATTACATCAATAGAACCACAGAGTTAGTGTCTTTGATGCTTTTATACTGTAAATTTTGCATTATAAGTGCAATGTCTAACACTAACTTGGCATTTGGCGGGAGTGTGACGTCACAGATTTGACCAACATCTGTAATGTAGTAATTAAATATAGACAAAGCTCCGCCTCTAATCAGACAGTCTAAGATAAAGGAATAACAGGATTGACCAGCTGCATATAAAAATAAATTGATATTGATACAAAATAACACAATTGTTATTTATTTATGTTTGCAAAGAGAAAGACATATTTTTTATTATATTTCAAAATCTTTACATCATTGAATTTGATTTATCTGACAAGTTTTTTGTGGCCTTTCATGGATTTTCCACATGTTTTACATTTAGGTTGTCTCTTCCCCTTTTCACTTGGATTGTCTGAAGTACTAGATTTATAATACTTGTCTTTAGCATGTCCTCCATGGGAACTTCCCAAACCAAAAATGATATTTGATCTCCGTGAACACATTAAAAATAAAACAAATCCTCTTTTAATTCAGCAACACTATGCTGAAATTAAAGCCGATTATCTAGATTTTTCAACTGTCTATACTGATGGATCAAAAGATTTTAATTGTTATCACGTTGTTTTACTGTTGATTTTTATTTGTATATAATCAATTTGCTTTAGTCAAGAATTTTAGTATATTGAAGGACTTTTTGTCTTATTTTAAAAATATGCTTTAAATTGTAAAAATATTCGAATTAGCTCTCGCCGCGATATAGCCTTTTTGTGCTAATGCGGCGTAAAGCAACCAACAATCAATCAATCCTAAAAGTTTTGCCAAATCCAGCTAAGGTAATCTATGCCGGAGGTAGAAAAGCCTTAGCATTTAAAAAATTCTAAATTTTGTAAACAGCTAATTTGTTAATATAACCATATCAATGACAATTCATGTCTGCACAAAAAGTGCTGACTACTGGGCTGGTGATACCCTCGGGGAAATAAATCTCCACCAGCAGTGGCATCGACCCAGTGTAAAACATCTTGTTGAGTGCTCAACCCTCCCCTGACCTGGGATAGTGGTGCAACAGCACAACATAAGGACAAACTAAAAACAACAACTCTTTAAAAAAGATATCCGACGTATTTAAATTTGAGTATATGTTTAAAACTATCATTTCGATAACCTTCAGAAGCACAAATATACCATTTAAATAACGTTTTCTCTGTTTGTGTTCAGAATTCTCGGTCCTCGTATCTTTCTGTTTACATTCACCAAACCCCGTGGAAATCTCACATACGTAGGTGCGTTCTAAAAGTCATGTACGTTCGTACAACAAAGTTTACATTAAAAATTATATAATTGTCCCGAATAAACAGCTGTCACGGATGCAAAGAGCTATTGGAGAAACAATTATTTTAATAAAAATATTAATCTTTGTAAGATCTAGTTCAAATATTTATAGTTTGTCACTTGCTTTCCATCACGATATAATTAACGAGACGTTTTTTCAAACACAACCCAATCACCCACCATGACAGCATTTTGTCCAATCACAGAAAGGATTTTCGAGCATGCGTATTCAGTTGCCTTAGTTAAGCGTCCTTAAGTTCAAAATTTAAAGCATATTTTTAAAATAAGACAAAAAGTCCTTCAATATACTAAAATTCTAGACTAAAGCAAATTGATTATTTTTTCAAGAATTGACTACTCACAGTTTGCAGTGGTGGGTAGGTGGTCAGTGTGGTGTTTATGTCTATTGGTTCTTCTTGCACCACAGTAGGGTACCACTTTACTTCTGGCTTCTGCCCTTTCATGATATCATCCTCAATCACTGCTTCAAAATAAAAGGGAGGAATTAATACATATTTTCATGTACTCATACACTAGAACAACTGGATGTTTATAATATCATCCGCGGTACCGTTTCAAAACATATGTAATCAAGTTCATTGATAAATATTACTTCTTTAATTATTTAGTTTACTTAACGGTTTTCCATTGAAAATTATAAAAATATGAGTTATAAGAAAACAATCTTGAATAAAATAATTTAATGATCCTTTATTGCACCTCCGAGCTTTCCCGAAGTTTATCGAAGCGGAATGGGGATCATCTCAAGGTTTCATATGAGGTGTTAATGTAACATGTCAGCAATCTTTCGAATTTTGTATTAAAAGTTTGATATTTTTACACACGTAGAACAGTGTTTGTATATTTTGACAATATGCTTATAATTTGTAATTAAGGGAAACTTAAACGCAAATTTCGTATTTGGAAAAAAAAATCACAAAATATACTGTATCCTTAGCTATCTGTTAGAAATCAAAGAGTGATTTCGAATAAAATCTTGAAAAATAAATATTCTTTTCATTAGGTCAGGGTACAGTATGACTATATGGAACAAGAAGGTGGAAGGGTGAAAAAAGGGGGGGTAAAAATTGATAAAAAATAAGATACAATACATATTTGAATAAAGATAAAGATTTATAATAAGTCTAACCCCTGATCTGACATTCTGCCGTTGTAATAGCACGCCCCAGATCTCCTCTTAGCATGGTGAACGGAGAAGAGAAGTTCACATGGCTGATGGGGGGATGATTAATCTCAACGCACTGCACCGCACCCCCTTTCCACATCTCAATACGGATCGTGAACTCCTCACGCATATTAATGATCCTCTGGGGAAATCAGTTTGCCTGGTAAGATGTATACACACAAATATTATAACGAGGCAGATGAAAACTTTTAGAATGGCCATTTTCTGTGTTTTCTGTAATATAGACATTAATCTAAAATTTGATATTACAGGATATGCACGTTGTTCTATAAAACAAAGTTGAAATAACTTGGCATAATTTTGAAAAGTTTGCCTCACATGAACATACTTACTGGTAAAGTCACATTTTTCATGGTAAATAAAAATCGGGAAGTGTACTAATTTCACAATAACCTTTTTTTGGTATAAAGAGTCAAAGCCATATGATTACATCTTCTCAGGTCAAGTTGATGTGACCACAACATGTGTCATTTACCTTAAACAAAAACCTTTATCTGATATGGATAGGAAATCAAATGATATGCAAATATGAACACGCTCTCAGGAAGTACGTTCTTACAAGTACACTTTCTATATATTATCTATAGTATAACTAATTTTTCACCATGTTTTAAACTAAAAAAACTTCTGAGGGAAATCATGTCTACAGGTAGCCACAAACACTGCTGTTTCCGACAATTTCTTCTTGTTTGCTTGAATGTTAAATCATTATTTCTATCTACACATCTCTAAAACGTACTAAAAATAAAAACCTATAACATATTGTTCCTTAATTGTTTTGACACGTCTTACTGAATGCCTTTAGCAAGTGTGTCCGACAGTTGAATGAATAATTGAATGCATCTGTATTGCACTTAAATAAATGAATGAATGAATCTTTTTTGCAGAAGCGTAAAAAATCAAGTGTTAAATTCACAACATGTATAACATAATATAAAAACATGAATAGGCAGCACAGAACAATAGTATAATACAATGACACGACATACAAATTTATAAGACTATATTTGATAGAATGATCCATGCATCTTTTACATAGTTGTGCTAAGGCAAAAGTGTTATTTTGTACATTTCGAATTTTGAAATGTTCCATCAAACAAGGAGAGAATTTTAATAAAAGGATATACCTTCTTTGAACCTTTGGTGAACCTCGAAACGTTAAAATTGTACTGCATCTCCATGAGATTTCTTCGCTATTCAATGATTAGTTTCATTGTACTGTCAGGCCCCCTCCTGTGCCAATGGAATGATTTGTGTTTCCTCGAAGAAAATTACCAATAAAGCACCGGCAAGTTTTGCTGTTACAACTTTAACAATCGCCTTTTATATATCGTCGATTTAATGCTACAACTTATACATCACGAGTTGGTTGGTTGACCGTTATGGAATAACCGTTTCACAAATGTTATCGGATATGTTCCTAAGGTCGTAACTACAATCCCCTTCCCCTTCATGAATGTGACCTACTGAATTAGACTATTTACCGGATTTGTTATCACATAATCAACACGACGGGTGCCACATGTAGATCTGCTTACCCTTATTTTAGATTTCTGAGTTTGACTGCCCCTTTGGTATTTTTTGTCCCTTTTTTATAGAACTATGAATGCATATTTGTTGAATTGATTTTAAATTATAACAAAGAAGTTATCGATTAAAGGTTATAATTTAATAAAATTATCTTGCAAATCACAGATTATCTAATACAATTAATAAAAAGTGTCAATTTTTTTAAGAATGTAGAAATATTAGTTTGAATGTAGACGCAGGTTTTACTGTTGAATATTATATCATCGTCTATAAAATCTGGTCGGTGTAACATACCTTATCTATGTTGAGTGTTTGATTCGTGTAAAATGTGGTTCTATTATTTAAAGGGAAAATGGCTGATAATAGGTTAAAGATATGAAGTTATTTTGGCAAATATGACCGACTTTAAGTAACATCTAATACAATTATAAAAAAAGTGGTAATTTTTATTGTAAAATGTAGTATAATTATCAATAAAGTATCAGAAGATTTTACTGTTTCATCTTATTTGATTATTTATGAAATATAGTCAATTTAAGGCTAAAAAGTGAAATGTTTCAAAACGAATACAACAATCGTGACATATTTCTTGAATTCATTTTAAAATATAATAAAGTGAATCCTCAATTTGTATGTATTAATACATGTATAGCAACACCTGTAAGAAAAAAAAAAGATGAATAAGACTATAATTTTTTTTTTCCATTTTGACAGCTGTCCTGCGTAAACAACATAAAATCGATAAACCAGTCTTTCTACCTTTTAACACGTTTACATATGAATTTATTTCTTAAAAACGGTAAGATAATCACATATTTTATTTGCTTAAAATAAATAAACTCATCATAGATACCAAACTGAATACTTTTTCTAGTTTGTGTTCGAAAAGGGGATAGTTATTGGTTATTGTTAATTCTTAAAAAAATTAGTTCAATTTCTGGAAATATATCGTTCTGTTGCTCTAAGGAAGAGAAATCAGTAATTGAAGGTTATTTTTTCTATTTTCTTTGAAAACCAAATTGTTAATTTTAAACAATATTCTACCTTCATAATAAAAATTCTTAGTTTCATCTGTACTAGAACACACCTGCGAAATCGCGGGCATTCAGAGCGTATTTGAAAGGATGTAAAGTGTTGTAGGAAGAATTTTGTAAAAGATTTAATGACTTGAGAATTTCAGGAAAAGTATCAAAAGTCATAGGTACTTGGGGACAGGAAAATGCTTTTTTTTTAACCCTCCTCCTTTATTTCCAAAATTCCCATATTTTGTTTTCTATTAATTTCATTATGAACATACATTTAGTGTACATGTATTATCAACATTCCAGTCAGGAGCCTGTAATTCAGTGGTTCAGTGATATTTGTTTTTCGTTCATTTTTTGTACATAAATAAGGCTGTTAGTTTTCTCATTTGAATTGTTTTACATTGTCATTTCGGGGCCTTTTATATCAGACTATGCAGTATCGGCTTTTGCTTATTGTTGAAGGCCGTGAGGTGACCTTTAAATGTGTCATTTTGGTCTCTTGTGGAGAGCTGTCTCATTGGCATTCATACCACATCTTCTTTTTTTTGTAAAACATTTAGTGACTTGCGAATTTCAGAAAAGGTATCAAAAGTCATAGGTAATTTGGGACAAGATAATTGTTTTTCTAGCCCGGCTCTTCCTTTTTTTCACAAAAAAATCCTTTTTTTGTTTGTTTGTTCTCTATAAATTTTAATGACACATGAATAATTCTAGCGCTTATCTGTATATTATGAACATTCATTAAAGGGGGGTCGGGCAGAGGTGGATTTAGGGGGCCCGCCCCCCTTTTCTGGAAAATAATTGGTTGCTTATATAGGGAATCACTGAAGCATGACCGGAGCGGGCCCCTCTTAGGCAGTCAACGGGCACCTGCGTATGAACATTTCTGGATCCGCCACTGCGGAGGGGACTTTTTCCCAATATCCCGGGCTTAAAAACATGAAATCCCGAGGTTCTGAATTTATTATACAAATTAAATATCTCGACATCCCGAAATTCGAAAAAAGAAATCCCGGATCCCGAAATGGTCAATCCTGAAATTTCGATCTTAAAAACACCCGTTCCAGATGTCCCGAAAGTGTATTTTCTTTTTACAGTCAATTCTCAGTTTAAAAATTGATCCACAGCGGTCATTGATATATTATTCAGACCCTCTCTATTAAATAAACCCTGTGACTGCCGTGGATATAAACTTGAACTTGAAAATGATATCAGACAGAAAATACACTTTATTCGTAGAATATGTATTTGTTTCAAAGTAAAAAGAAAAACGCAAACCGGAGGTCTAATCTGACTTAAATTTCGTCAAATGACGGATATAAGACAGAAAATACACTGTATTCGTAGTATAATGTATGTTCAAAGTATACGGAAAACGCAAACCGTAAGTATAATCTGACTTAAAATTTCGCCCAATGACGGAAACATATCCGGACGTCTTTTTTCTCGTTTTTCACCCAAAATAACTCAATCTAAATAACCATATGAATGGATGACAAATGCGATTATGCACTGTACCCATAGGACACAGAGGCATGATGATTAATTTATTGTGGAAAGGAGAGAAGCGACACCAAAATGAGGTCTTCTCGTTTAATAGTATAGATTCTCTTCCTATTGGCATTATTTTTATATGGGTAATATAACTGTATGGTTTCTTTCTTCTGTCTTTCATTTTCATTAGTCAGATTTATTTCTCCTTAAAACCACAACGATGAACAACATGGTATACCTAGCAACTTCAAGTTTTAACACGTTTTAATTAATTGTATTGACTTTGCTGATATTCGCAGGAACCATTTTCATGTTAATAATAAATCTGATTTATTTACTAAATTATAATCCTGGTACCTTTGAATTTGCTAGTGTTCGAATAAAAAATCCTGCTTAATTCTTAAATGAAAATGGAATTTGTTATAAGATGTAAATATGTGGTTTAAGTTTAAAAATTATTTTAAATTTTATCAAGTAATCTTAATGTTGAATTTTATTTGTAAATTATCAATATGCTTGAGACAGGAATTTTACTTTTTTGAAGGACTTTTGTCTGTTTTTAAAAGAAGATACCGCTGCGATAAAGTCGGGTGCTTCGAAAGGATGCGCGGATTCTGCTCAACATGCAACATTTGGCGATAAAGTCTTTTATATAGTTTTTTATATCAGTGCAATACTGGTGATACGTGTAATTGATTATGTCACACAAGGAGAAAAGAGGAAGAAATTGGAACAGTTGTCATCTGATAAACGGATATTCTATACGTTCATCCAAATCGTGATGGCTCGACAAATTCACGAAGCAACTATTTTTACTTCACCACTCGGAACTATTGGTTCATTAGCGTTCTTGTGACCGGTAACTCAAGGAAATCATGATCGAAAATAAAAGCTCTTGAATAACGTGTCAAAGGAAAACATGTTAAAAAATGACATCTCCAGGATAAAACAGGAAGAACTAAATCAAAACTCTCCAGCAGTTAGCATTATGCTATAATCGTTATTTCTATGCAAAAAAAAACCATCTGTAAGTTAAGATAAAAACAAAATGATATGTACACAGCCTTTCGCAAGGCACATAGGCAAATACGAAACACAAGATAACAAAACACGAAAATAGCACAACAATTCATTTATCAAAAAATGAAACAATCACGTTCATAATATAATGCATCCGAAGAACTTATTGGGATACACCTTCATCGGAAATGCTCGCGGCCGACTATCGGAAAGTCACCATTGTTTTGTACTTTTGGTCATCTTGCTCTCAAAATGTCCATACTACCTAAAAAATAATCACAACAAAACAGTCTAAATATCGAGACCCGCCTAAAGGACATAACCAAAAATAGGTTAAATGTACGAAAACGTATATAATTATATCAAAATTAGTCAAAAGATAATAAGCATGATATTAATGGGAACATAATAAATGCTGTTTGCTCGCTCATGACATTTCGGGAATTTGTTTCATTAATTAATAAACGTTGTTGTAGGTTAATGAAGAACACGTGTGTTCAGTATGTTTAGCTAGCATAACTTTCTAGAAATCAAATTGTTTACCTCTACTTTTATTTACTTTTCAGTTTGAACCTAGTTTTAAGTTGATTACCCAAAACTCGCATACTTGGATATTGGAAAAAAATTCAGGACTGGAATAAGATTAGTTAATCACTAAGTTAATAAAATGCAAATAAGGGTTTTAAAAGCAACGATTATCACAGCTGGAATAGTAATCATATGTTTCTATTTGACGTCATTCCGAAACACCTATTATACCAATGGAAAAGATACTTTTCAAAAGGCCACCATGACGACCGTTGGATTATTGAAACCAAAATCTTTTGAAACATTGCTTTCGTTATGGGGACCACACATGTTAGTCCTATCTAATCGACAAAGGGCAAAGGGGTCAAAACTTGAAGGACACATTTGGCATCACAGAAATGGAAAGTTTCAACGTAAATCACAACTTCTTGCTTATTACAGACATATCATGAAATATAGACACACAATCGGGAGAATTTGTGAAATCGGATTCAATGGTGGCCATTCAGCTCTCATGTGGGCTCTTCTATTTAATGGAAGTATTGATATAGTGGTATTTGATATGTGCATAGATAAACGATGCGATATCGGAGAAGAATTAATTCGCGAAATGTTTCCAAATATTAGGCTCAAAGTTGTACGTGGAGACTCAACAATAACAGTTCCTATATATCGTCATAATAATCCTAGGGTAAAATGTGATTTTATATCAATTGATGGCGGACATCTTGGCCAAGTGCCGAAGTCTGATTTGCTAAATATGCAGCATTTAGCGGCAGACAACAACACAATAGTAATGGACGATATAAACATAAAGTCGAATGGCTACCTAAAAATAGTTGGAAAAGCCTGGAAATATGCAGTTACAAACAAACTCATTGAACAAATTGGAGAATGCAATCCCTGCAGAACATATCTGCCAACAGCTTGTAAATTTTGTTTCGGGAAGTATTTGAAGAATACGATTTTACTAGAAGAATAATTTTGAATCACATCTTAAACCTTTGAGGACGATAGCTCTAACTTGTTGACAGTTGTTTATTTCAATTTACATTCTGATGCCCATCATTGCAGTGTTTCAACTATTCTAACTATCAAATAGTGAGAACGGATAATAACATGAATAATATTTTTCTTGTAAAAGGAATAAGCACGTTTGTTATCCAAACAAAAAATATTCAACTTTTTTTTAAGTACTAGAACACACCCGCGAAATCGCGGGCATTTAGAGCGTAGTTTAAAGTATGTAAAGTGTTGTTGGAAGAATTTTGTAAAATATTGAATGACTGGAGAATTTCAGCAAAGTATCATAAGTCATAGGTTATTGGTGGGGTTCGTGTTGTTTATTCCTTAGTTTTCTATGTTGTGTCATGTGTACTATTTTTTTTCTGTTTGTCTTTTTCATTTTTAGCCATAGCGTTGTCAGTTTGTTTTAGATTTATGAGTTTGACTGTCCCTTTCGTATCTTTCGTCCCTCTTTTATTGGGGACAGAAAAATGCTTTTCTTTTTTTATCCCTCCTCCTTTATTTCCAATATTCCTATTTATTCGGTTTTCTATCAATTTAATATGAACATACTTTTAGTATGTTATGAACATTCAAGTAAGGAGCCTGTAATTCAGTTGTTGTTTGTTTATCTGTTACATATTTGTTTTTCGTTCATTTTTTTGTACATAAATAAGGCCGCTAGTTTTCTGGTTTGAATTGTTTTACATTGTCATTTCGGGGCCTTTTAAAGCTAAGTATGCGGTATGGGCTTAGCTCGATGTTGAAGGTCGTACGGTAACCTATAATTGCTAATATCTGTGTCATATTGGTCTCTTGTGGAGAGTTGTCTCAACATGGCAATCATACCACATCTTCTTTATTATTGTTCAATGAATTTTGTAAAAGATTTAATGACTGGAGAATTTCAGAAAAGGTATCAAAAGTTCACATGAATATTTTAAGCGGTTATCTGTATATAATGAACATTCATTACGATATAAATATGGTGTATTTACTTTCAATTCTAAGTTAACTAATCGATCCATAGTGGTCATTGATATAGTATACAGACCCTCTCTATTTAATAAACTCTTTGACTGCCGTGGATAGTTAACTTGAAAATGATAGCAGATAGAATTCGGAAAATACTCTTTATTCTTTGTATATATATATGTATGTTCAAAGAATACAGAAAAACGCAAACCGGAAGTCTAATCTGACTTAAAATTTCGTCCAATGACGGGACAATATCCGGATGACTTTTTTTCTCGATTTTCTCCAAAAATAACTCAATCTGAATAATCATATGAATGGATGACAAATGGCATTATGCACTGTACCTATAGGACACAGAGGCGTGTTGATCAATTAATTGTGGAAAGAAGACAAGCGACACCCAAAATGAGATCTTCTCGTTAAATAGTATAGATAATTCAACATGTATACAAGTTTGGTGTCCAGGAGAGAACGGTATTAATTTATCAAATGAAGGTACTTTATCGATGAAAAACTTCTTTCCTCTAAACAAAAGGAATTAATGTATAGAAGGCATCAAAATCTATGACAAGAAGTGTGCTTGAATTATTACTCTGCCTTGTTAGGCTTACATGCTAAAGGTTTATGTATGCTTGATACAGATATCATAAAGATCTAAACAGTACAGAGAAACGTTCTTGTTCTAAGTCTAGAAAGAGAGATATCTTAAATGCAAGTCTTAACAAGTGACAACCTTGTAATGTTAGATCTGTAAATTTCTGTAAAAACTTGTGCTACTGAGATGTCGTTGTACCAAATTGTCTTGCAGTGTGCCCGACGCACTAGACCAATCGACTACTAAGGCTCTGTATTTATGTATTCTATATGTATTCTATAATTCGTATGCTTTAAACAACTGCTATAACCACGTTATTGTGTCATATGCTTGGTATCTGTGTGTTTGCTGTCACTAAGATTTATACCAACAGAAAAATTTGCACAACTAATTTGATTTGCTTTTCGTGCATAGGCTTATGTGTAAACAGCTTACATGCGCATGGGATATGTATATAAGATACGTTTTATAACTTATGTGCTTTTTGTTGAAACAACTGCTTTATTTCCCTAACGGTTTCGTTTGTGTTTATATAAGAAGAGACATATAAATAAACAGAGATAGTTTCTATGACATTTATTTCTGGAATTCTTAAGTATGTGTCAGTCAACTCAATCTTCCCTACAGAGCTCAATATCATCACCCAAAAAAATGAGAAAAAGAAATCAAATAAAAAAGAAACAGTAGAAATACACAATTGGAGCGGTGAATCTGTCTGGGATCTTCCCACTGACATAGATGATTCTTCCACCTTCAAAAGTCTTCCTTCATCTAAGAAGTTAACTTCTTCGTCCAGTACAAAGTCTACTAGAGCCCCATCTCCTCTTCGTTCTCCAGAAAAGAAGGATGTCCAAAAGAAGCCAGTAAATACATCCTCTCAGAAGTCTTCTGATTCGAGGTCGCGGGGTAGGGGTCGAGGCGGAGTAAAACCAGCTGCGTGTGGTCCTGGAGATCGACGACTCTCCTCGCACAACAGATTTTCATCACTTGCCGACGAAACTGAAATGGAAATCGAAAGTGTTCCGCCACCCGAAAGATCACAATCTCAGGGTGAGCGAAATAAGAATGCTGGCAAACTCGACAGCATTCGCCCTTCTATTATTAAATAATGACAAATATCATCCAATGGAATTGCCGAGGTCTTAAAATAAATCTTCTCGAGTTAACACTTCTAGTTCAGTCATTTTTACCTATTGCATTTTGTCTTCAAGAAACTCATCTAAAAGAAAGTGACAATGTATCTTTAAAAGGATACAACATGTTTAGCACATTTTCTAACGTAGATGAACGTGCTTCAGGCGGATCATCCATTTTTGTGAAGGACAACGTCATTCATAGCACAGTCCAACTCACCACGGATCTGCAAGCAGTTGCAATTCGTTTATCATTAGACAAAACAATTACTTTATGTTCTATATATATTCCACCTAATTCAATTATAGATAAAGCAAAACTCAAAAATCTCACTGATCAATTACCCTCACCATTTATACTTATGGGCGACTTCAATGCTCACAATCCATTATGGGGTAGCAAGACTCATAATGCCAAAGGTAAGATCATTGAGGACTTTGTCTCTCAAGAAGGATTATGCATTTTTAATGATGGATCTAATACGTATCTTCATCCTGGAAACGGGTCTTATTCTTCTATCGATATCACTATTTGCGATCCCTCTCTGCTTCTGGATTATTCATGGCGTGTTCATGATGATCTATGTGGAAGTGATCACTTTCCAATAGTACTTGAACATCTTTTTACTTCTGCCCAACAGAGAGTACCACGTTGGAAACTTGACAAGGCGGACTGGTCCTTGTTTGAGAATCTCTGTCAAGCGGAACTTCAGTCAAAGATGTTTGAGACTGTACAAGATCCAATTTTAACTTTTAATACAGTTTTAACGTCAATTGCTGACAGAACTATTCCTAAGACCTCGGCAAATCCGAAACATCCCAGCAAACCATGGTTTGATGACGCTTGTGATCAAGCCATAGGTGACCGTAAAAAATCTGAAAGACGGTTCAATCAACAACCAACGACGGAAAACTTGAGTAATTTCCGTATTTTTCGCGCTAAGGCACGGCGGACTTGTAGGCAAGTCCGACGAACATCCTGGAAAAAATTTGTCTCGGGGATTACATCTCGCACTCCGATGACAAAAGTTTGGAATATGGTAAACAAAATAAAAGGTAAAAATTCTAAAGCCACTGTAAAACATTTGAAAGACGGCAATGATTTATTAACATCTGAAAAGGATATTGCCAACAAGCTTGGTGAAACTTTTGCGAAATCTTCTTCTTGTAACAACTACAGGGAAGACTTTAAAAAAGTTAAAAAACAAAAAGAAAAAATTAAATTAAACTTTAAATCAAAAAATGGTGAAAATTATAATAAACTATTTTCTCTTGAAGAACTTAAAACATCTCTGTCAAAAGCCCATGATACAGCTTGTGGGCCTGATAATATTCACTACCAACTCTTAAAACACTTGCCAGATTCCTCGCTAGAAGCTCTCTTGCAGCTCATGAATAACATCTGGGAATCTGGTGATTTACCATCAATCTGGAAGCTTGCAACCGTCGTGCCTATTCCAAAACCAAGTAAAGATCATACGGATCCTATTAATTATCGACCAATTGCTCTTACCAGTTGTGTCTGTAAAACACTCGAACGGATGGTCAATGATCGCCTTGTTTGGTTCTTGGAATCCAATGGGCTATTAGCCAATATCCAGTGTGGATTCCGACAGGGCCGCAGTACTCTTGATCATCTTGTTCGATTCGAATCATTTGTCCGTAATGGTTTTGCGAAAAATGAACATGTGGTGTCGGTCTTTTTCGACCTTGAGAAGGCCTATGATACTGCTTGGAAATATGGTATTTTAAAAGATCTATTTGATATGGGGTTGAAAGGCAATATGCCTAATTTTATTTCTAATTTTCTCTCTAACAGACAATTTAATGTTAGAGTTAATTCGACCATGTCTGATCTGTATGATCAAGAGATGGGTGTCCCTCAGGGCAGTATTTTATCTGTTACATTATTTAGTCTTAAAATCAACAGCCTTGTTGAAGTTTTAAAAAGTAATATTGAAGGTTCATTGTATGTTGATGATTTTTTAATATGTTACAGAGGCAAAAATATGAATAACATAGAAAGACAATTACAATTATGTCTTGGAAGAATTGAAAAATGGGCCTCGGAAAATGGTTTTAAATTTTCCACGTCAAAAACGGTCGGGATGCACTTTTGTAACAAAAGGAAATTGCATCTTGATCCAGAACTCACTTTGTACGGCAACCCAATTAAAATGGTTGATGAAACCAAATTTCTTGGGTTAATTTTCGATAAAAAGTTAACCTTTTTACCACATATCAAAATGGTAAAATCGAGATGTTTAAAAGCTTTAGATATTTTAAAAGTTGTCGGCAGCACTGACTGGGGTGCTGATCGCAACATTTTACTTAATTTATATAAATCTCTAGTAAGATCTAAACTAGATTATGGCTCTATAGTGTATGGCTCTGCAAGGAAGTCCTACATACAGATTCTTGATGCTGTGCATCACCAGGGTTTGCGTCTCTGTCTTGGCGCATTTAAAACCTCACCAGTTGAGAGTCTGTATGTAGAGGCTGATGAGCACTCACTCTCTAACAGACGTTTGAAGCTTGGACTTCAATATGCTGTCAAACTAAAAGCCTATTCAGATAATCCTGCCTACAGCTGTGTTTTTAATCCGATTATGAAGATATTTTTGCAAAACATGAAAATAAAATTCCTCCGTTAGGTATACGTTTAAAACCACATTTAGCTTCTTTTGATTTAAAATCTGTTGCTCAAGTTAAAATTTGCAAATGTCCTCCATGGGAACTTCCCAAACCAAAAATGATATTTGATCTCCGTGAACACAATAAAAATAAAACAAATCCTCTTAATTCAGCAACACTATGCTGAAATTAAAGCCAAGTATCCAGATTTTTCAACTGTCTATACTGATGGATCAAAAGATGGCGACAGAGTAGCATCTGCTGCTGTCTTCAGGGACAGAGCTGCAACTCTCCGTTTGCCATCTGATGCATCCATCTTTACTGCTGAAGCAGAAGCAATAATTTTGGCTTTGAAATTTATTGCTTCTTCAGATAAATCCAAATTTATTATATGTTCTGATTCACTTTCATGCTTACAAGCTATACAAAATACTAAAATTAAAAACCCAACAATTCTCCAAATTTTATATGTAATGAGGAATTTAAAAATTCTTCTGAAAGAAATAATATTTCTATGGGTTCCGAGTCATGTTGGAATCCTTGGAAACACAGCTGTAGACCTTTTATCTAACTGTGATATACCATATACTGATTTTAAATCTAATATTAGAGAATATGTGTTTAATATTTTAAAAAATGAATGGAGTAAAAAAGATGATAATAAATTACATGAAATTAAACCTAATATAGGTAAACCTTTTAATAATTTTATGTGCAGAAAAGATCAGTGTATTATTTCTAGATGTCGTATTGGTCATACTAGAATAACACACCAGTATCTTTTAAAAAATGAAGATGAACCACAATGTGTACCTTGCAACTGCAAGTATACTATTAAACATGTTTTAATTAATTGTATTGACTTTGCTGATATTCGTAAGAAGCATTTCAATGTCAATAATATGTATGATTTATTTAATAATGTTCCATTTACAAATATTGTTGCATTTTTAAAAGAAATTGGAATTTATTATAGAATATAAAAATGTTATTATATTTAAGTCGTTTTTAATTTTTATCACGCTATTTTACTCATATTGATTTTTATTTGTAAATAATCAATTTGCTTTAGTCTAGAATTTTAGTATATTGAAGGACTTTTTGTCTTATTTTAAAAATATGCTTTAAATTGTAAAAATATTCGAATTAGCTCTCGCCGCGATATAGCCTTTTTGTGCTAATGCGGCGTAAAGCAACCAACAATCAATCAATCAACTTAAGTATGTGAATTACCCTGATTTGAGCACAAAATTGCTAATGATAACCTAACATAAGCACTTTGATAACAACTAGATATCATTGAGATGGGAGCCATCTCTGTGGGCCCCGCTGTCAATAACGTGGGGTAAATAAGTTGTATGGATAATCTGATATGAAGCATTATTTGAAGTTATTACATAGTCTCACGTGTGATTTTAATCTAAAATTGAAGGTAAAACTGATAAATATTCTCAAATTACTTTCATAGTATGAATAGTGATATGACTGCATGATGTGAACTCATTGTTGACTACTCTAAGGTGACTTCTGGATATAAGGATTGATGTTTGAACAATATGTTTAAAGGTGCTGCCAAATTGATATTTGTCACATATTTTTAGAATTATGCTTTCAATATATTATGACCCACAAAGTATAAAGTATGAAATATTAACGGTTCTCGAGAGGTAGAGCGGACACAATTTGTTAAGAACAACGAACGGATGGACAAACCGACGGACTGACCTTTGACCTAGGATGCATAAGTTATGACACATTCTCTGGTTTGGTTAATATATATGTTAAGTTGAAAATGTTTGTCAGGTATAAAGTATGAAATAATAACAGCTGTCCTCTCAAAATATAGTGTGGATCAAATTTGTTAGCGATGGACAGACCAACAGACAGACAGACTTTTGACCTAGGAAGTGGTACATACATCATGACACACCCTCTGGTGTTGGTTAAAATGGATGTCAGGTATAATATTTGAAATCATAACGGTTCTCAAGATATAGAGCGGACACAATCTTCACAACAGGACACGGGGTTGTCAACTGAAACCAAAGTTTTTTTGACGTTGACCTTTGACCTAGGAAGTTGTACATACATCATGACACGCCCTCTGGTGGTGGTTAAAATGGATGTCAAGTATAAACTTTGAAATCGTAAGGGTTATCTAGATATGGAGTGGACACGATCTTCACCAAAGAACACAGGGCCCGGTTGTTCAAAAGTGTCGTTAAGCTAACGCAGTCGTTAAAGTGTCGTTAGAGTGTCGTTAAATTTAACAAATTCGTCAACTGTTGTTCAAAAAATTTAACGACAAAAATAATGATAACGAGTCATTAACTTTAACAACTTCTGGGAGGTCGATTAAATATTTAAGTTATTGTTAAATATGGCCGCCTTTAGACAAGTACCTGTTGCACCTCACAGAAAAGAAAGGCATTTTCGCCTGAAAGAAGACCTTTCTTTGAATTTGTCAAATGAGGAGTTACGAGAACGATATCGCTTTAGTAGAGAGGGAATTAATTTCATTTCTAATCTAGTCAGTGATGATATAACAAGAAAAACAATCTAGTCAGTGATGATATAACAAGAAAAACAAAGAGAAACCATGCTCTCACTGTACCACAAATGGTCATGGTGACCCTGAGATTTCTAGCTACAGGCAGTTTTTTGCAAGTAGTTGGAGACACAATAGGTAAGATTTCATTTATATATTTATCATATATGATTTAAAATTAAGTAAACATTAGTAAAATTGTGTTAATCAATTGCTATAATGATCTTTGACTGATGTTTGAATGATAATTTCAATTTGTTAATTTTCGAAATGTAAACAAACGCCGGTAAAATACACATTTTATTTTTTGTTCTTAAACGATCTCCCAAATTGTATGTTTTTGGTCTGTTTACAGGTTTGCACAAGGGAACTGTCTCGCCTATTGTGTCTGATGTGTTGACATCACTTTGTAACAAGCGGGATCAATTCATCAAGTGGCCAAGGAATGTGGACGAAACAAGAGGAGACTTTTACCGTCTAAGTGGTTTCCCGAATGTGCTAGGGGCAATAGATGGGACACACGTCCGTATCCAGGCTCCGTCAGAAGATGAAGCATCATTCGTTAATAGGAAAGGGGTACACTCTAAATGTGCAGGCTGTTTGTGATGCCAAAGGTAAAACATTTCTCATCTAATATGACATTGACCTTCGTAAATAATAAACTGGTATCAACTTTTCAGTGTGACTGGGACCCCTATAGTCTGTTTCTCAGAAAAGAACATTTTACTTTCACTTTTACTTTCACTTTCACTCAGTTCATCTCGGATCATCTAGGACATGATTAGGGTTTTTATATGGTTTACCTACTAAAGATAACTTAAAATATTGGTAAGTCAAATATTAACAGAAGATATTAGTTTTCTTTAATGAGAAAAAGATTCTGTTCAGGGGCCAGCCATTTCCAAAAAGGGGGGTTCCCAACATAAGATAAAGCCTGAAGGGGAGCTCCAACCATATGTCCCCATTCAAATACACTGATAATCTTAAAAAGGGAGGTTTCCCTATCCTGTATCCACCACTGCTGTTTCTGATATATTTCTTGAATTTCCCCCTTTCAATCCAAAAACAAAAAGAAACATTAACCTTACCCTAGCTTTTGTACAATTTATAATTTCATGTTGCTCTAATGACTGGATCAGCACATTTATGCCTTATGCAACATGCATTACAACTTTTAATTTGATATCATGGTTCCTAGTTTGAAACAATACAGTTGAGTCAAAATTTGTAAGTCTATACATATAAAAAAGAAGATGTGGTAAATGGGACATTTCTCCACAAGAGACCAAATTACACAGAAATTAACAACTATAGGTCACTGTTCGGCCTTCAACAATCAGCGAGACACATACCACATAGTCAGCTGTAAAAGTCTCCGGAATGACAACGTAAAACAATTTAAACCAGAAAAGTAACGGCATAAATTTTGCATTGTACATCAGTTGTCATGGTTATTCATTGTGTTTATAGACACTAATAATTTAAAATGTTTGGACACCCCCTTTTAAGATAACCATTACAAGACTTTTAAAATATGGATTCAAATAAATTTTATTTTTAAAGTCCATTGTTGCATGATCCTAAATAATCCTTTCTTTAAACTTTTGCTACACCTCTTAATTAGAAAAATATAATAATTAATCAAAGACAATTTGTTACATGTAAATTTTTATATGCTATTGCATCATTTCTTTCTTCTTTGCATTATATATTATCTATATTTTGCAGGTAAATTCACAAACATAAATGCAAACTGGCCAGGTAGCAGTCATGACTCCCACATATTCAGGACTTCACAGGTATGTATTTTATTGCAATGTTGGTCATCTTTTATAAGTTATATTCCCTTTTAAGCACTATATGTTAGCAGTCAGTCCAGACTTCTTATTTTCTCAATAAAAAAATTAAAATCTCTTATCTTGGATTGTTCACCACTGCAGGAAGTCAAAATCTTCTTCTTGAACATAAAACCCAGTGGTGGATCAAGAACTTTTCCTAAAGGGGGGGCCTCTGACTGACCTAAAAAGGGGGGGGGGGGGGTCCGCTCCAGTCATGCTTCAGTGATTTCCTATATATTCAACCAAATTTTTCCAACGTAAGGGGGGCCAGTCCCCCCATGGATCCGCCAATGAAACCACTATTTTTATTTGCTCTTATCAATATTATTTTTTACTTTTTGTCATTAGATACACATAAAGGTGTGAAAATGTCAATGTAAGGACTTTTGAATTTCAGTTCAAAATAATTAATTTATCATTGGAAATTTATATAATTAATTAATAAAGAAGCAACCATTTAGTGGGGGCTTTGTTGAAAGAAATCTTGAGATACAATAACTGAGAAAAGAATATAGAAATATCTTTAGTGAATAATTTATATGTTAAAAAATCAATTATTCTATACATATAAAGCAGCAATCAATTAGTTATTAGGGTTGGTTATGATGAAAAAAAATATTGATATACAATAAATGAAAAGGGAATATATAAAAAATAGTCTTGCTGAATATTATTTTAGGAAAATAGTGTAACTCCTCCCTGCGAAGCTGAATATATCAATTTAAATATAAAAATGGAAGTTTTAACCAAATATTTGCTGTAAAAAGAAATTAAAACTTTTATGTATAGGTGTGTACCTACATGGAACAGAATGGTGGATGGGCAAATGGTGTACTGCTGGGGGATGGTGGTTATCCTTGTCGACCATACCTGATGACCCCATATCAGAATCCTGTACTTGATCATCAAAAGAAGTACAACAGATGCCACTGTTCAACCAGAAGTGTGATAGAGAGAACATTTGGGAGGCTGAAGAGAAGGTTCCACATATTACACTCAGAGGGAAAGCATAAAAAAATTCTTTAAGCAAATGATCACTCACACCACATCTTCCTATATCTATAGAACATAAAAAAATGCAGTTGATAAAAAAAAATCATTTTTTGTTGGGGTTCTTATCTTGTTATTTATTTAAATATTTTGGCCCCATTAGAAATTGGTCAACACTGAGGTCTCCAAAATTAAACTTTGTTCGATTTTTATCAGAAACTTTTTTTTTTTGTGGATCTATATGCTGAATCTATCTGTGTGATAATATTTTTATATAGGGCCCTGTATAATAAGATAATAAAAATAATAATAAAATTGACATGCTATAGTTAAAAAAAGCAATAATTCTACATAACTTTCACTTTTCGGTTTCAGATAAGAATAATACCAAGCAAAGCATGCAAGATCATCATGGCTTGTGCTATTCTTCACAATATTTGCATCTTACTAAATGAACCAGACATTGAAGATGATGGATTAGTGATAGACAATGATGGAGATCTTTGGGACCGTTTCTTTGGTAATCAGGATGGAAGAGGTGTCAGAGACCACATTTCCTCCACATTTTTTAATCGTTGAAATCATGAATAAAAAATTGAAAAGCTTTTTTCTGAATATATATTTTATCAATAACAATAAAACATATAAAAAATATAACATTAATATGGAACTATAAATAAATGCTGATTAAACCTAATGAAGTAGAGCCTCTAACATTGACTCTGTACAACTATTTGCCAAATTTTTCTTCATCATATCGTTACAACTCCATTTGCTTCTTGAATAGTTCCATTTGAGTCTGATTTCTTTTTAGGTCGCTCTCTAACACCAGACACTGCAACTCATACACGTCTTCTGCAGTTTTCTTGGGTTTCTTTGTCCGTTTATTTTCACTGAAATATATATAATAAAAATGCATATTTGTTAATTTTTTTAAATAAATATAGTTATTATAAACCAGTATAACTATTTAGATAAAATTGTTTTTCCAAAGGCCAAGATTTCTGCAACTCATACATAAATGTTTATTCCTTTAACTAATACTCTTTAACAAGAATTGATCATATTATATCACTGTTTCTGATAAATATTTAAACAAAAGGGGATGCAGACTTTCATTAAATTAATTCAACAAATGAGTATTTGGGATATTTCTCTAAATCTTACATTTAACAGGTAGTTAAATTAGATAATTTGATTTAGAATTATAATTCCCATTTACAGGACATATTTCATCCTTAAGAACAAGTTTAATGAAACAATTAAGAGGGAGATAACTCTTGATTTTATACAGGGCTGCTGTATGAACTTTTTGGACATATTCAATGGATAGGTATAAAAGGTATACAATTATTCATTTGATTAAATTTAGCCACTCAGTTTTCCTTTTCGAACTATTTTTGAAGTTCAATAACTGTTTAATTCATAACAAATATGCATATTAATCTCATACAAAACATTTACAAGAGTGATTTATTGGCACTATAAGAATATTTATCAGTATTCAAATCATTTATACATAAGAAGATGTGGTATGATTTCCAATCAGACAAATATGGGGCACAGTCCAAAGGAAGCCCAATTAAGTCAAGATGTATCATCACAATCCCTTCAGCAATAAGCAATTACATTCCAGGATGTATTCAGATCCAAAAGACTCATACATCAGTGATGACTCCATCTTAAAAAAGTTTCAAAGCCAGCTATATACAACACTCAAGAGCATTCAGTACATATCCAACTTATTTAGTGTGTAGAAATTAAAAGGCTGTTGTATTCTTTCATATAAAACATATACCTAGCTTTTGGTGGTTTCTGAGTGCTGCTATTAGGACATGAAGGAGGTATTTGGGCAGACACTGGTAGGTTGGCATGTTCAGTATAACGTGTTTATTTATTTCTCTGATGAACCTCTTCCAGTCTCCTAATCCATATACTCTCCACAGAAGATGGTGGTTCTCAAAGTTTTGATTAAAGAAACATTAAAATTGCCTCAGTTGAATTTGTATACATTGCATATAGGATAGATAAAAGAAGATGTGGTATTAGTGTCAATGAGAACTCTCCATCTAAGTCACAATTTATAAAAGTAAACCCTTATAGGTCAAGGTAAGGCCTTCAACACAGAACCTTAGCTCACACTGAACAGCAAGCTATATAGGGCCCCAAATATTACTAGTGTAAATCCATTCAATTGGGAAAGCCATTTGTTATCTGTTTAGTATATAAACATACGGGGGTATTAGGATTGCTTAAGAGACCTTCAGACAACAATCCACCAAATTGCAAATGAAGTTGATGTATAAATGAATATATGTATTTAAATGTGTCAGTCAAGATACATATATTCAAGACTTAAAATCCCAATCAATTGAACAACATAGATTGAAGAAAGGTATTGTAAAAAAGAAAAAAAGTAAAAAAGTAATATAGCTGTTACTTCTTTCCATAAGTCATTATATTCTGTGTCAATTTCAACTTGAGAAAATATATAAAGACCAATTGAATGAAAGAAAGTCAATAGATCCACAATTAACTTAAAGCGTGCTATTACAGAGACCCTGTATTAGACCCTCAATGAGTAAATTTATAAATATATATAATTATATAGATTATTTTCACAGCAATATAATTTTATATCAACCTCAATTCTTTAATGAAATATTGATTCCGAAACATTGCATCTTCATTTTTTTGAAATGCGGAATTGTAAAAATAATTTACGATTAACATAATACAAAAATCTATGTAATGATTACCATCAGATGTCTGGCATCCTGAGGCAGCAATCTGTGCTGGAATTGGTGAGCTGACAGGTTCAGCAAAATATATTGGATCAGGTGATGAGCTTTCTGAAATAAAATGAAGATACATTATATTTCAATTTTTTAACAATCATTTTATTTTTGGATATTTGATTGATCATAAGAACTCTTCATTAGATCAAAATAAAATAAAATAATAATTGAATAGAGTTGTTCTTGTCACTATTTGCATTAGCTGTCATATAAAAACTATACACAAAAAGGAAGAATATGCATAAACATCATTCCCTATTGCACTGGCAGTTCTATGGTTTAACCCCCCTTTTTAGCTCACCTGGCCCGAAGGGCCAAGTGAGATTTTCCCATCACTTTGCGTCCGGCGTCCGTCGTCGTCGTCGTCCGTCGTCGTTAACTTTTACAAAAATCTTCTCCTCTGAAACTGCTAGGCCAAATTTAACCAAACTTGGCCACAATCATTATTGGGGTATCTAGTTTAAAAAATGTGTGGCGTGACCCCGCCTACCAACCAAGATGGCCGCCATGGCTAAAAATAGAACATAGGGGTAAAATGCAGTTTTTGGCTTATAACTCAAAAACCAAAGCATTAAGAGCAAATCTGACAGGGGTTAAATTGTTTATCAGGTCAAGATCTATCTGCCATGAAATTTTCAGATGAATCAGACAACCCCTTGTTGGGTTACTGCCCCTGAATATGTAATTTTAAGGAAATTTTGCTGTTTTTGGTTATTATCTTGAATATTATTATAGATAAAGATAAACTGTAAACAGCAATAATGTTCAGCAAAGTAAGATTTACAAATAAGTCAACATGACCGAAATGGTCAGTTGACCCTTTAGGAGTAATTGCCCTTATAGTCAATTTTTAACCATTTTTCGTAAATCTTAGTAATCTATTACAAACATCTTCTCCTCTGAAACTACATGGCCAAATTAATCCAAACTTGACCACAATCATCTTTGGGGTATCTAGTTTAAAAAATGTGTGGCGTGAGCCGGCCAACCAACCAAGATGGCCGCCATGGCTAAAAATAGAACATAGGGGTAAAATGCAGTTTTTGGCTTATAACTCAAAAACCAAAGCATTTAGAGCAAATCTGACATCGGTAAAATTGTTTATCAGGTCAAGATCTATCTGCCCTGAAATTTTGAGATGAATCGGACAACCCGTTGATAGGTTGCTGCCCCTGAATTAGTAATTTTAAGGAAATTTTACTGTTTTTGGTTATTATCTTGAATATTATTATAGATAGAGATAAACTGAAAACAGCAGTAATGTTCAGCAAAGTAAGATTTACAAATAAGTCAACATGACTGAAATGGTCAGTTGACCCCCTTAGGAGTTATTGCACTTTATAGTCAATTTTTAACCATTTTTCGTAAATCTTAGTAATCTTTTACAAAAATCTTCTCCTCTGAAACTACTGGGCCAAATTAATCCAAACTTGGCCACAATCATCTTTGGGGTATCTAGTTTAAAAAAATGTGTCCGGTGACCCAGCCATCCAACCAAGATGGCCGCCATGGCTAAAAATAGAACATAGGGGTAAAATGCAGTTTTTGGCTTATAACTCAAAAACCAAAGCATTTACAGCAAATCTGAAAGGAGTGAAATTGTTTATCAGGTCAAGATCTATCTGCTCTGAAATTTTCAGATGAATTGGACAACCTGTTGTTGTGTTGCTGCCCCTAAATTGGTAATTTTAGGGAAATTTTACTGTTTTTGGTTATTATCTTGAATATTATTATAGATAGAGATAAACTGTTAACAGCAATAATGTTCAGCAAAGTTAAATTTACAAATAAGTCAACATGACTGAAATGGTCAGTTGACCCTTTTAGGAGTTATTGCCCTTTATAGTCAATTTTTAACAATTTTTCGTAAATCTTAGTAATCTTTTACAAAAATCTTCTCCTCTGAAACTACTGGGCCAAATTAATCCAAACTTGGCCACAATCATCTTTGGGGTATCTAGTTTAAAAAATATGTCCGGTGACCCGGCCATCCAACCAAGATGGCTGCCATGGCTAAAAATAGCACATAGGGGTAAAATGCATTTTTTGGATTATAACTCAAAAACCAAAGCATTTAGAGCAAATCTGACATCGGTAAAATTGTTTATCAGGTCAAAATCTATCTGCCCTGAAATTTTCAGATGAATCAGACAACCCGTTGTGGGGTTGCTGCCCCTAAATTGGTAATTTTAAGAAAATTTTGCTGTTTTTGGTTATTATCTTGAATATTATTATAGATAGAGATAAACTTTAAACAGCAATAATGTACAGCAAAGTAAGATTTACAAATAAGTCAACATGACTGAAATGGTCAATTGACCCCCTAAGGAGTTATTGTCCTTTATAGTCAATTTTTAACAATTTTTATAAAATTTGTAAATTTTTACTAACATTTTCCACTGAAACTACTGTGCAAAGTTCATTTTAGATGATAACTGTAAGCAGCAAGAATGTTCAGTAAAGTAAGACGTACAAACACATCACCATCACCAAAACACAATTTTGTCATGAATCCATCTGCTTCCTTTGTTTAATATTCACATAGACCAAGGTGAGCGACACAGGCTCTTTAGAGCCTCTAGTTTTATAATGATATATTCATTTGAACAGGGGCTGTGTCACATATAGAACAGAACAGAACATATTTTTATTTCCAATTAAGGGCCCACAAGGGGCATACAGAGCATACATGAATAAGGACAAAGAATATTGATTTGCATAGATTCATAGATACAAACATTTTTTACATACAGTTGAAACTTCTTTTAAAATTGCTTGATCCCCCCTGTATTGATTATACTTACACTCTAAAATTTATACCAAATTATTTGTAACAATAATCTCTCTCTTTACTTATGGTTACAATTATAATATTACTGCAAGTAATGTGTATGCATGAATATCTTCTTTAGATACATACCTTGTATACTGAATTGTGTTGGTGTACTCTCACTTGTTTCTGTCTGCTGAGGAAACCCTGTAAAAATGATAAAGTGAAAATTACAAAAAAATCAGGCACAAAGACAGATAACTCAATTTTTAATAATGCAGGGCTATTTCGAAATGGACTATAAACATGTTACAATGACTTTTGGTGAAGTACTAATTCCAAGTTTTTTCTTGGTTACAAGTATTAACAAATAAATTTTATTGAAATTTAATTAATCTTTAAAAGTAATGGGATTTTTTTTTATGAAAATTTTACCTCAGCTCAATTTTTTTCATTGTGGTAAAAGATGATGTAAGGGGCAATACAGAATTGACCGTCAAAGGTGATGGCCAACAAACTTTACCTCTTGCAAAACAATAGTTAAACCTTATTTTTAACGATGAAAAGATATTTGTATGTGATAATTATTTTCATCAATACCACAAGAAGGTATTTGTATATATAAGGTAAGAGGAAGGTTGTAATTATAACACAACATAAAATTCTATTTATAGCACATCGGCGACGTCTGTAGGGAATTTCTTTGAAAGGGATATCCTAATGTCATAGCAGACGACGCACTCAGAGATATTAATTTTCTGCATTATTTTCTAAGATAGAAATAAAATAACCGTCTGATTTATTGTTTGAAATAAATGGAAGCACATTATTGACATCAGTAAACCAAAAATACTTGCCCACTGAAGTTTCCATCCCATCATCAATTCCTTTGAAGGAGGAGGTGTCTTTTAAGGCATTTATAATATTCTCCTCAGCAACACTTATTGGCTTTGGAGCAGGTCCTCCTCCTGTCCTGTTTCTCTCCTTTTTTTCATACGTGAATTTGTCTTTGGCATCTCTTGTTAAGTTTCTAAATTTGGTTTTTACAGTTAGAACTTGTCTGTAGCTCACACCTAGAGCATTCACTTCAGCAGTTATCTTTTCCCACATTTTGTTTTTAGCATCTGCTGTAACATCCTTCCCGAATTTCCCTCTCAGTAGACCCAATTCTTCAACAACTCTTCTACTTATAAGGTTTACTTCTATGCTTGAAAAATTCTGGCCTCTAATTCTTGGAATTTTCTTGGGGGGTTGCTCTTCAGCCATTTTCAAACAGGAAGTGGAGGAATTGATGGTAATTTTAGGGGAGTTGTGGGAAAATGTTAAATTAATTAGTTGTTAAATTTTTTAACAAGTTGTTAGTTAACGCAGTTGTTACATATTTTTGAACAACATAATTTAACACAGAAATTAACTAACAACAATGTTAAAATTTAACGAGTTGTTAGGCTTAACTAGTCGTTAGCTTAACGACACTTTTGAACAACCGGGCCCAGGGTTGTCAACTGAAACCAAAGTTTTTGACCTTGACCTTTGACCTAGGAAGTTGTACATACATCATGACACACCCTCTGGTGTTGGTTAATATACATGCAAAGTATAAAGTATGAAATCATAATGGTTCTCTAGATATGGAGCGGACACGAAAGTGTTACGGACGGACAGACGGACGGACAGACTGATCACTAAAGGCGGGGCCCTAATTATATCTGTATTGAATTATTTTTTGCAAGCTTTCCTTTATGTTGTGCGTACTATCTTCACATTATCCTTTCCGTTTTCCGCCTTTCACTTATGCATCCATATCTGGCTCTACCCAAACCGTCTCTATAATTTGTTTTCGTGTTCGTCCGTTGCTGTTTAAACTTGTCATTTCCAAAATATTCATGGCCATAAGTCATACATAGCCCTCTGTCACAAACTGTAACTAGAGGCTCTAAAGAGCCTGTGTCGCTCACCTTGGTCTATGTGAATATTAAACAAAGGAAGCAGATGGATTCATGACAAAATTGTGTTTTGGTGATGGTGATATGTTTGTACATCCTACTTTACTGATCATTCTAGCTGCTTACAATTATCACTATATAATGAACTATGCCCAGTAGTTTCTGTGGAAAATGTAACCGGTAGTAAAATTTACAAATTTTATGAAAATTGTTTAAAATTGAATATAAAGGACAATAACTCCTTAGGGGGTCAATTGACCATTTTGGTCATGTTGACTTATTTGTAAATCTTACTTTGCTGAACATTATTGCTGTTTACAGTTTATCTCTATAATAATATTCAAGATAATAACCAAAAACTGCAAGAAATGTAATTGATGATACCTTAAATCGGTCATTTGACCAAGACAACTTTCTTATATGTATTGATAATTGTATTTGATGTTACCTTAAATCGGTCATTTGACTGAAATACTTTCTAATATGTATTGACATGCATTTGAAGTCAATTTGAACAAACCGCACCTTCATTATAGAATTATAATACTTTTTTAGTAAATTTTACCACTTTTGGGATAATTCATTCAGATGTAACCTTTAATTGACAAAATTTATAGGATAATTGTAAATAATACAACAGCAAACCTGTTGTTGGTATATTGATAACTTTTCGACATTTTACTGTAAATTTGAATTTTATTTGATAATTTTAAATGATGTTTCTTTAATCGGTCATTTGACCGAAATACTTTCTAACATGTATTGACAAATGTATTTGAAGTCAATTTGAACAAACCCAACCCTTTTTATAGAATTCTTATACTTTTGCTGTTGTTGGTATATTAATAATTTTTCGACATTTTACTGTAAATTTGAAAAAAAAATGATAATTTTAATTGATAATACCTTAAATCGGTCATTTGACCAAGACAACTTTCTAATATGTATTGATAATTGTATTTGATGTTACCTTAAATCGGTCATTTGACCAAGACAACTTTCTAAAATGTATTGATAATTGTATTTGATGTTACCTTAAATCGGTCATTTGACCGTAATACTTTCTAACATGTATATACAAATGCATTAGAAGTCAATTTGAACCAAAACAAACCTTCATTGTAGAATTATAATACTTTTTTAGTAAATTTTACCACTTTTTGTATAATTCATTCAGATTTTACCTTCAATTGACCATATTTATAGGATAATTGTAAATAATACAACAGCAAACGTGTTGTTGGTATACTGATAACTTTTCGACATTTTACAGTAAATTTGAATTTTTTTTGAATATTTTTAATTGATTTTACCTTTAACCGGTCATTTGACCAAGACAACTTTCTAATATGTATTGATAATTGTATTTGATGTTACCTTAAATCGGTCATTTTACCAAATTTCTTTCTAACGTGTATCGACAAATGCATTTGAAGTCAATTTGAACAAACCAAACCTTCATTATAGAAATATATTACTTTTTTAGAAAATTTTACCACTTTAGGGATAATTCATTCAGATGTTACCTTCAATTGACCATATTTATAGGATAATTGTAAATAATACATTAGTAAATCCTGTTGTTGGTATATTGATAACTTTTAGACATTTGACTGTAAATTTTAATTTTTTTTTTGATAATTGTAATTGATGTTACCTAAATCGGTCACTTGACCAACACAACTTTCTTATATGTATTGATAATTGTATTTGATGTTACCTTAAATCGGTCTTTTGACCAGGACAACTTTCTAATATGACTTGATAATTGTATTTGATGTTACCTTAAATCGGTAATTTGACCGAAATACTTTCCAAGATGTATTGATAATTGTATATTTGATGTTACCTTAAATCGGTCATTTGACCGAAATACTTTCTAACATGTATTGATAAATGCATTTGAAGTCAATTTGAACAAACCAAACCTTCATTATAGAATTATTATACTTTTTTAGGAAATTTTACAAGTTTTGGGATAATTCATTCAGATTTTACCTTCAATTGACCTTATTTATAGGATAATTGTAAATGATACAACAGCAAACCTTTTGTAGGTTTATTGATAACTTTTCGACATTTTACTGTAAATATGTCCATTTTTTTGATAATTGTAATTGATGTTATCTTAAATCGGTCATTTGACCAAGACAACTTTCTAATATGTATTGATACTTTTAATTGATGTTACCTTAAATCGGTCATTTGACCAAGACAACTTTCTAATATGTATTGATAATTGTATTTGATGTTTCCTTAAATCGGTCATTTGACCGAAATACTTTCTAACTTGTATTGACAAATGCATTTGAAGTCAATTTGATCAAACCAAACCTTCATTATAGAATTATTACTTTTTTAGTAAATTTACAACTTTTGGGATAATTCATTCAGATGTTACCTTCAATAAACCATATTTATAGGATAATTGTAAATAATACAACAGCAAACCTGTTGTAGGTATAATGATAACTTTTCGACATTTTACTGTAAATATGACCATTTTTTTGATAATTGTAATTGATGTTATCTTAAATCGGTCATTTGACCAAGACAACTTTCTAATATGTATTGATAATTGTATTTGATGTTACCTTAAATCAGTCATTTAACCGAAATACTTTCTAATATGTATTGACAAATGCATTTGAAGTCAATTTGAACAAACCACACCTTCATTATAGAATTATAATACTTTTTAGTAAATTTTACCACTTCTGGGATAATTCATTCAGATGGCATGTTCAATTGACCATATTTATAGGATAATTGTAAATAATACAACAGCGAACCTGTGGTTGGTATATTGATAACTTTTCGACATTTTATTGTAAATTTGAAATTTTTTTCATAATTTTAATTGATGTTACCTTAAATCGGTCATTTGAACAAGACAACTTTCTAATATGTATTGATAATTGTATTTGATGTAACATTTAATTGGTCATTTGACCGAAATACTTTCTAACATGTATTGACAAATGCATTTGAAGTCAATTTGAACAAACCAAACCTTCATTATAGAATTATAACACTTTTTTAGTAAATTTTACCACTTTGTGGATAATTCATTCAGATGTAACCTTTATTTAACCATATTTATAGGATAATTGTAAATAATACAACAGCAAACCTGTTGTTGGTATATTGATAACTTCTCGACATTTTACTGTAAATTTGAAAATTTGTTGATAATTTTAATTGATGTTACCTTAAATCGGTCATTTGACCAAGACAACTTTCTAATATGTATTGATAATTGTATTTGATGTTACCTTAAATCAGTCATTTGACCGAAATACTTTCTAATATGTATTGACAAATGCATTTGCAGTCAATTTGAACAAACCACACCTTCATTATAGAATTATAATACTTTTTATTAAATTTTACCACTTTAGGGATAATTCATTCAGATGTAACCTTTATTTAACCATATTTATAGGATAATTGTAAATAATACAACAGCAAACCTGTTGTTGGTATATTGATAACTTCTCGACATTTTACTGTAAATTTGAAAATTTGTTGATAATTTTAATTGATGTTACCTTAAATCGGTCATTTGACCAAGACAACTTTGTAATATGTATTGATAATTGTATTTGTTGTTACCTTAAATCGATCATTTGACCGAAATACTTTCTACCATGTATTGACAAATGCAGTTGAAGTTAATTTGAACAAACCAAACCTTCATTATTTATAATATTTTTCTAGTAAATTTTAACACTTCTGAAATAATTCATTCAGATGTTACCTTCAATTGACCATATTTATAGGATAATTGTAAATAATACAAAAGCAAACCTGTTGTTGGTATATTGATAACCTTTCGACATTTTATTGTAAATTTGAAAAAATTTTGATAATTTTAATTGATGTTACCTTAAATCGGTCATTTGACCAAGACAACTTTCTAATATGTATTGATAATTGTATTCGATGTTACCTTAAATCGGTCATTTGACCAAGACAACTTTCTAATATGTATTGATAATTGTATTTGATGTTACCTTAAATCGGTCATTTGACCGAAATACTTTCTAACATGTATTGTCAAATGCATTTGAAGTCAATTTGAACAAACCAAACCTTCAGTATAGAATTATAACACTTTTTTAGTAAATTTTACCACTTTGTGGATAATTCATTCAGATGTTATCTTCAATTGACCATATTTATAGGATAATTGTACACAACTTTCTAATATGTATTGATAATTGTAATTGATGTTATCTTAAATCGGTCATTTGACCAAGACAACTTTCTAATATGTATTGATAATTGTATTTGATGTTACCTTAAATCGGTCATTTGACCGAAATACTTTCTAATATGTATTGACAAATGCATTTGAAGTCAATTTGAACAAACCAAACCTTCATTATAGAATTATTCTACACTTTTAGTAAATTTTACATATTTTGGGATAATTCAGTCAGATGTTACCTTCAATTGACCATATTTATAGGATAATTGTAATTAATACAACAGCAAACCTGTTGTAGGTATATTGATAACTTTTCGACATTTTACTGTAAATATGACCATTTTTTTGATAATTGCAATTGATGTTACCTTAAATCGGTCATTTGACCAAGACAACTTTCTAATATGTATTGATAATTGTATCAGGAGTCAACTTGAACCAATCAAAACTTAACTATAAATTTTTAAAAAAATTCAATAATTTTTTTCACTTTTGAGACAATTTTCTTTTATCTATTGAAAAATGTATTTGATGTTACCTTAAATCGGTCATTTGACCGAAATACTTTCTAACATGTATTGACAAATGCAGTTGACGTTAATTTGAACAAACCAAACCTTCATTATAGAATTATAATATTTTTTTTAGTAAATTTTACCACTTCTGAGATAATTCATTCAGATGTTACCTTCAATTGACCATATTTATAGGATAATTGTAAATAATACAACAGCAAACCTGTTGTTGGTATATTGATAACTTTTCGACATTTTATTGTAAATTTGAAAAAATTTGATAATTTTAATTGATGTTACCTTAAATCGGTCAATTCACCAAGACAACTTTCTAATATGTATTGATAATTGTATTTGATGTACATTAAATAGGTCATTTGACCGAAATACTTTCTAACATGTATTGACAAATGCATTTGAAGTCAATTTGAACAAACCAAACCTTCATTATAGAATTATAATATTTTTTTTAGTAAATTTTACCACTTCTGAGATAATTCATTCAGATGTTACCTTCAATTGACCATATTTATAGGATAATTGTAAATAATACAACAGCAAACCTGTTGTTGGTATATTGATAACTTTTCGACATTTTATTGTAAATTTTAAAAAATTTTGATAATTTTAATTGATGTTACCTTAAATCGGTCAATTCACCAAGACAACTTTCTTATATGTATTGATAATTGTATTTGATGTACATTAAATCGGTCATTTGACCGAAATACTTTCTAACATGTATTGACACATGCATTTGAAGTCAATTTGAACGAACCAAACCTTCATTATAGAATTATAACACTTTTTTAGTAAATTTTACCACTTTGTGGATAATTCATTCAGATGTTACCTTCAATTGACCATATTTATAGGATAATTGTAAATAATACAACAGCAAACCTGTTGTTGGTATATTGATAACTTTTCGACATTTTATTGTAAATTTGAAAAAAATTTGATAATTTTAATTGATGTTACCTTAAATCGGTCAATTCACCAAGACAACTTTCTAATATGTATTGATAATTGTATTTGATGTACATTAAATCGGTCATTTGACCGACATACTTTCTAACATGTATTGACAAATGCATTTGAAGTCAATTTGAACAAACCAAACCTTCATTATAGAATTATAATATTTTTTTTAGTAAATTTTACCACTTCTGAGATAATTAATTCAGATGTTACCTTCAATTGACCATATTTATAGGATAATTGTAAATAATACAACAGCAAACCTGTTGTTGGTATATTGATAACTTTTCGACATTTTATTGTAAATTTTAAAAAATTTTGATAATTTTAATTGATGTTACCTTAAATCGGTCATTTGACCAAGACGACTTTGTAAAATGTATTGATAATTGTATTTGTTGTTACCTTAAATCGATCATTTGACCGAAATACTTTCTACCATGTATTGACAAATGCAGTTGTAGTTAATTTGAACAAACCAAACCTTCATTATAGAATTATAATATTTTTTTAGTAAATTTTAACACTTCTGAAATAATTCATTCAGATGTTACCTTCAATTGACCATATTTATAGGATAATTGTAAATAATACAACAGCAAACCTGTTGTTGGTATATTGATAACTCTTCGACATTTTATTGTAAATTTGAAAATTTTTTGATAATTTTAATTGATGTTACCTTAAATCGGTCATTTGAACAAGACAACTTTCTAATATGTATTGATAATTGTATTTGATGTAACATTTAATTGGTCATTTGACCGAAATACTTTCTAACATGTATTGACAAATGCATTTGAAGTCAATTTGAACAAACCAAACCTTCATTATAGAATTATAACACTTTTTTAGTAAATTTTACCACTTTGTGGATAATTCATTCAGATGTTACCTTCAATTGACCATATTTATAGGATAATTGTAGACAACTTTCTAATATGTATTGATAATTGTAATTGATGTTCTCTTAAGGGCATATCCAACAGTTTATTTTTGACGGTGAAAATTTTTTTCCCGTAAAGATATTTCATTCTTCAATTGACAGAGAATAATATTTTGCCAAAAAAAATATTTGTTGTCGATTTCGTTTTTGCAAAAAATACTGGTGAAAATTGGACATTTTTGCAATTTTGAAGAAACAAACGTTTTTTATTTAAAAAAAATAAATATGATTTTTTATTCAACATATACTTATATAATGGGGCTCAAATTGAAGCAACATAGTTCAAGATGGTTAGAAAAATCTAACTTTACCATTTAAAGAATTAATTCTTACTCAAATAAAGCCAAAAACGTCATGGTTATAACCAAAAACGGAAAGAAATGTACATTTGAAATGCACATTTTAGATTTTTTTTAAATATTTCTAACGGTGTCGATTTGACCAAAGTAAGATATGTTATTCTTTGAAAAAAATGGAACGTCATAACGTTTTGAAAAATATTTGTCACCAAACTCGTTTTTGAGAAAAATCCAGTAATATAATATTGTTTACTCTATCCCTTCCGTAAGCCTCACAAATTGCGCCAAAATTTAGGACGTTTCGGGACGTAACGTTATATTTCCCCGCTAATTTTTCAAAGGCAGTGCGACGGTGTTGCAAACTGTGACTTTGTTGGATAGTTGTCTCGATAGCACTCATATCTCATCTTCTTATTTATAATGGACCAGTATCTGTACGAGATAATAATTCAGTTAGCTTTACTATTGTGTTCGTCAAAATTGTGAAACATGCAAACAATTAATCCGAATAATTCAGTCGTTATATTCCGCTGATCTAAGATTACGGGGAGGGACTGAATTATTCGGGTTAGCAAACCATGGAATTACAAACTATTAAAATAGTCCCCATCTCTGGTATACGGTATTTCATCCCTCTTTTAAAACGAACGAATTACACGTTAGAAATCCGTTTCTGTGTGTCGGTCTATAGTACAAAGCAGGGTTAATTTTCATATTATATTTACATTTGATGTTTTTGTTCTGATTATTCATTTTATATGCCACTTGACGTCCGTCATCCATAATCATTATTTATTTTACCGTTACTTTACAAAGAAGTGTTTTTCTTACACTGATTTATATTACACTGTCTATATAATATCACATATCGAAATCAATAAAGAGCATGTGAAATTTTGCAACCAAACACTTGTCTAAAATCTCTCCGACTCTATATTATATATTCATGTTGCAGTTTTGTTTTTTTTTCTTTCTTTACAGCTAGGCTTCTAGCTATAAAAAAAATCTGTATGTTGACTCTTAGTGTTTTGAATTATATGTGTCGTTGGTTTGCTGTCGTATTAATGTATACCTTTAAAATCTTTTTCATAAAAAAAAGGATTGATTGGGTATAGAAATATTCACATCTCTGGACTGCTCCCGTCCAACAGTTACGTGTATATATCTCAGATGTATAAATTTGCAGCCTCGTTTAGTCGAAATAAAAATGTCGTAATATCAGACGCATAGAGTAAGGAGAGTTTCGCGCTATCTATACGTTAAAATACAATCTAAATAAATGGTTGAAGCGATATACGAACTTCGAATAAAATCTATAAACAACAACAAAGGTCACAGGAATCTTCAAATAAGTCGCATCTGTTGCGCCTTTTGCAGTTGTAGATGAAAAAAATACTTTGATTAACAAAACAGTTTAGTAAGACATTAACTTGGAGAATAAACGAAACGGCCGAAAAATGTTGAATGTTATTGTGGCCATTTTTTTCGTGTGTTTTTGCTTTTATGACATATTTACAATATATAAGTAAATGAAATTGACACGGTAATTTTTCCACATAAACGAGCATGACTGCCGTGGTATAACGCTTCAATATATGAGTTATTGTATATATACACAATGGAAATTATTTTCTGTTCTACTGCCCTCTACATAGTTTGGCTGCATACAATGTAACCACTGATGTAGACATTGATTATTCAAACAAATGAATTCAAAGAGAAAGATGCGGAAAGAAATTCTAAAATTTTCGTTTAGAAATAAGATATAAAATAAAAATAAACTACCAAAACTGGAGTACTGTTTGAGACACTTATCAGTTGAGCTCTAATGATTATGCATCACTATATGAAACTGATGAATTGATTGCTCCCGTGCTCCAGTGGCAAATATCTAACGCATATTTACGACGAGGCGAGAATGGATCTGAAGTAAATGATTGATAAATGTACATTATCAAGATATAAAGAGTGTACTAGCGGTAAAATGTATGCCGTACTAGATAAAGTTGAATAATGATCAAAATCTTGACTTAAGCTATTAGCCCCCCACCCCCCAATTTCGAATTATGGTATTTCGATGGCTGTTTTTTTTTCCAATCCTGTTATGGACCCGCTGACTTAAGAGGGCGTGTCTAATTAGTCAAGACCTACACTGTTTTTTTGTTTGTTAAATTATATTTATTCCTTCATACATAAGTAAACAACAACATCGTCAGATATTTTCCACTTGTATGTCAGTGTATCTATAATACTAAAATTACGAGGTCCAATTTGTCAGCCGTCATCACGTAAAAACGACGAATCACAGAATTCAACTTTATATATAACTAATATAATACAAAGGTGTAGATTAAAAAGTACACCACTCCAGGCCCTTTTGTTTTCCACGTAATTAATATTGCCAATAATTAAGAAGTTCCGGGTCGAGTCCGCTACCGATACCAATAGTATATTCACCTGTTACCTATTACCTTATCTGTACGTTCCGCATCTGACAGGCGCACCATCAAATGTTGTATTCAGGATTAATATGACACTACTAAATTGTCAAATTGTTACCTATTGTAGTATTTTAATCAGTAAGACTTTCTAAGATAACAATAGGAATACTAAAAATCTGGACTAAAAATAAGGCATATAGGTACAGTTTTCATTGTTGATTAAAAAATACTCCATTCCAGGACTTTTTGTTTTCCAAATAATTAATATTACCAATAATTTATAAGATCCAGTTCGACGGGTTCAAACAGAAAGACTTGAAAGCACAAAAAAAACTGTGTATCTTATAATCGGCATGACTTTATCAGATGACAATACTAATACTAAAATAAGGCTTGCGCATTATTATATACTTTAATTCAGTCACGGACCCGTGATATCACGGGTGTGTTCTAGTATATTACAATGTTTTCCTAGTTCAATATTTTTTTATTACTGTGTCTCATCTTTTATTTTACATTGTTTTCCGGTTAAAGGTCGTATTTATTTAAAGAGCTACTGTAAATATATTAGCACTTCAACGCAAAGCTAGATGCATGATAAATGTTAGTTTTACGCCGTATTTTATTTTTCTCAAGAAACCTTTTTTTTTCATCTTTCTCAAGTAAAACCAAACTTTGAGTTTTTTTTTTTTATCCTGAATGACAATCTCTCGGAAAAGTTTGGTGAAGAACTAATTACAATTTGTGTTGCATTTCCTTTCTACTGTATTGAAGATAATTTTCATAAAACGGAAACTTAAGTGAGTATGTTCTAGTAATGATTAAGATAATTGTAGTTCCTTTATAATAGACAAAAAGGACAAAGATATCTTTTAAGTTTTGAGTTCTAGTTCTGTTAATATTCTGTATGAGTTTTTTGCCGATTCCCGCCGTGCCCTTTCCTTTGAGGAAAGAAACCGCCCTTTCCAGACGGCATTTATGACGTCGTTGAAACACCGTGAAATTACGGGGAACAATAGACGACGGTTACGTTTGTTATTACCTCCCCTGAAACTGTTGGATACGCCCTTAAATCAGTCATTTGACCGAAATACTTTCTAATATGTATTGACAAATGCATTTGCAGTCAATTTGAACAAACCACACCTTCATTATAGAATTATAATACTTTTTATTAAATTTTACCACTTTAGGGATAATTCATTCAGATGTAACCTTTATTTAACCATATTTATAGGATACTTGTAAATAATACAACAGCAAACCTGTTGTTGGTATATTGATAACTTCTCGACATTTTACTGTAAATTTGAAAATTTGTTGATAATTTTAATTGATGTTACCTTAAATCGGTCATTTGACCAAAACAACTTTGTAATATGTATTGATAATTGTATTTGTTGTTACCTTAAATCGATCATTTGACCGAAATACTTTCTACCATGTATTGACAAATGCAGTTGACGTTAATTTGAACAAACCAAACCTTCATTATAGAATTATAATATTTTTTTTAGTAAATTTTACCACTTCTGAGATAATTCATTCAGATGTTACCTTCAATTGACCATATTTATAGGATAATTGTAAATAATACAACAGCAAACCTGTTGTTGGTATATTGATAACTGTTCGACATTTTATTGTAAATTTGAAAATTTTTTGATAATTGTAATTGATGCTACCTTAAATCGGTCAATTCACCAAGGCAACTTTCTTATATGTATTGATAATTGTATTTGATGTACATTAAATCGGTCATTTGACCGAAATACTTTCTAACATGTATTGACAAATGCATTTGAAGTCAATTTGAACAAACCAAACCTTCATTATAGAATTATAATATTTTTTTAGTAAATTTTACCACTTCTGAGATAATTCATTCAGATGTTACCTTCAATTGACCATATTTATAGGATAATTGTAAATAATACAACAGCAAACCTGTTGTTGGTATATTGATAACTTCTCGACATTTTATTGTAAATTTAAAAAATTTTTGATAATTTTAATTGATGTTACCTTAAATCGGTCATTTGACCAAGACAACTTTCTAATATGTATTGATAATTGTATTTGATGTTACATTAAATCGGTCATTTGACCGAAATACTTTCTAACATGTATTGACAAATGCATTTGAAGTCAATTTGAACAAACCAAACCTTCATTATAGAATAATAACACTTTTTTAGTAAATTTTACCACTCTGTGGATAATTCATTCAGATGTTACCTTCAATTGACCATATTTATAGGATAATTGAAGACACCTTTCTAATATGTATTGATAATTGTAATTGTTGTTATCTTAAATCGGTAATTTGACCAAGACAACTTTCTAATATGTATTGATAATTGTATTTATCAAACCAAACCTTCATTATAGAATTATAACACTTTTTTAGTAAATTTTACCACTTTGTGGATAATTCATTCAGATGTTACCTTCAATTGACTATATGTATAGGATAATTGTAGACAACTTTCTAATATGTATTGATAATTGTAATTGATGTTATCTTAAATCAGTCATTTGACCAAGACAACTTTCTAATATGTATTGATAATTGTATTTGATGTTACCTTAAATCGGTCATTTGACCGAAATACTTTCTAATATGTATTGACAAATGCATTTGAAGTCAATTTGAACAAACCAAACCTTCATTATAGAATTATTATACTCTTTTAGTAAATTTTACAAGTTTTGGGATAATTCAGTCAGATGTTACCTTCAATTGACCATATTTATAGGATAATTGTAATTAATACAACAGCAAACCTGTTGTAGGTATATTGCTAACTTTTCGACATTTTACTGTAAATATGACCATTTTTTTGATAATTGTAATTGATGTTACCTTAAATCGGTCATTTGACCAAGACAACTTTCTAATATGTATTGATAATTGTATCAGGAGTCAACTTGAACCAATCAAAACTTAACTATAAAATTTTAAAAAAATTTCAATAATTTTTTTCACTTTTGAGACAATTTTCTTTTATCTATTGATAATTGTATTTGATTTTACCTTAAATCCGTCATTTGACCGAAATACTTTCTAACATGTATTGACAAATGCAGTTGACGTTAATATGAACAAACCAAACCTTCATTATAGAATTATAATATTTTTTTTAGTAAATTTTACCACTTCTGAGATAATTCATTCAGATGTTACCTTCAATTGACCATATTTATAGGATAATTGTAAATAATACAACAGCAAACCTGTTGTTGGTATATTGATAACTTTTCGACATCTTATTGTAAATTTGAAAAAATTTTGATAATTTTAATTGATGTTACCTTAAATCGGTCAATTCACCAAGACAACTTTCTTATATGTATTGATAATTGTATTTGATGTACATTAAATCGGTCATTTGACCGAAATACTTTCTAACATGTATTGTTAAATGCATTTGAAGTCAATTTGAACAAACCAAACCTTCATTATAGAATTATAACACTTTTTTAGTAAATTTTACCACTTTGTGGATAATTCATTCAGATGTTACCTTCAATTGACCATATTTATAGGATAATTGTAGACAACTTTCTAATATGTATTGATAATTGTAATTGATGTTATCTTAAATCGGTCATTTGACCAAGACAACTTTCTAATATGTATTGATAATTGTATTTGATGTTACCTTAAATCAGTCATTTGACCGAAATACTTTCTAATATGTATTGACAAATGCATTTGCAGTCAATTTGAACAAACCACACCTTCATTATAGAATTATAATACTTTTTATTAAATTTTACCACTTTAGGGATAATTCATTCAGATGTAACCTTTATTTAACCATATTTATAGGATAATTGTAAATAATACAACAGCAAACCTGTTGTTGGTATATTGATAACTTCTCGACATTTTACTGTAAATTTGAAAATTTGTTGATAATTTTAATTGATGTTACCTTAAATCGGTCATTTGACCAAGACAACTTTGTAATATGTATTGATAATTGTATTTGTTGTTACCTTAAATCGATCATTTGACCGAAATACTTTCTACCATGTATTGACAAATGCAGTTGAAGTCAATTTGAACAAACCAAACCTTCATTATTTATAATATTTTTTTAGTAAATTTTAACACTTCTGAAATAATTCATTCAGATGTTACCTTCAATTGACCATATTTATAGGATAATTGTAAATAATACAAAAGCAAACCTGTTGTTGGTATATTGATAACCTTTCGACATTTTATTGTAAATTTGAAAAAATTTTGATAATTTTAATTGATGTTACCTTAAATCGGTCATTTGACCAAGACAACTTTCTAATATGTATTGATAATTGTATTCGATGTTACCTTAAATCGGTCATTTGACCAAGACAACTTTCTAATATGTATTGATAATTGTATTTGATGTTACCTTAAATCGGTCATTTGACCGAAATACTTTCTAACATGTATTGACAAATGCATTTGAAGTCAATTTGAACAAACCAAACCTTCATTATAGAATTATAACACTTTTTTAGTAAATTTTACCACTTTGTGGATAATTCATTCAGATGTTATCTTCAATTGACCATATTTATAGGATAATTGTACACAACTTTCTAATATGTATTGATAATTGTAATTGATGTTATCTTAAATCGGTCATTTGACCAAGACAACTTTCTAATATGTATTGATAATTGTATTTGATGTTACCTTAAATCGGTCATTTGACCGAAATACTTTCTAATATGTATTGACAAATGCATTTGAAGTCAATTTGAACAAACCAAACCTTCATTATAGAATTATTCTACACTTTTAGTAAATTTTACATATTTTGGGATAATTCAGTCAGATGTTACCTTCAATTGACCATATTTATAGGATAATTGTAATTAATACAACAGCAAACCTGTTGTAGGTATATTGATAACTTTTCGACATTTTACTGTAAATATGACCATTTTTTTGATAATTGCAATTGATGTTACCTTAAATCGGTCATTTGACCAAGACAACTTTCTAATATGTATTGATAATTGTATCAGGAGTCAACTTGAACCAATCAAAACTTAACTATAAATTTTTAAAAAATTTCAATAATTTTTTTCACTTTTGAGACAATTTTCTTTTATCTATTGAAAAATGTATTTGATGTTACCTTAAATCGGTCATTTGACCGAAATACTTTCTAACATGTATTGACAAATGCAGTTGACGTTAATTTGAACAAACCAAACCTTCATTATAGAATTATAATATTTTTTTTAGTAAATTTTACCACTTCTGAGATAATTCATTCAGATGTTACCTTCAATTGACCATATTTATAGGATTATTGTAATAATACAACAGCAAACCTGTTGTTGGTATATTGATAACTTTTCGACATTTTATTGTAAATTTGAAAAAAATTTGATAATTTTAATTGATGTTACCTTAAATCGGTCAATTCACCAAGACAACTTTCTAATATGTATTGATAATTGTATTTGATGTACATTAAATCGGTCATTTGACCGACATACTTTCTAACATGTATTGACAAATGCATTTGAAGTCAATTTGAACAAACCAAACCTTCATTATAGAATTATAATATTTTTTTTAGTAAATTTTTACCACTTCTGAGATAATTAATTCAGATGTTACCTTCAATTGACCATATTTATAGGATAATTGTAAATAATACAACAGCAAACCTGTTGTGGGTATATTTATAACTTTTCGACATTTTATTGTAAATTTAAAAAAATTTTGATAATTTTATTGATGTTACCTTAAATCGGTCATTTGACCAAGACAACTTTCTAATATGTATTGATAATTGTATTTGATGTTACATTAAATCGGTCATTTGACCGAAATACTTTCTAACATGTATTGACAAATGCATTTGAGTCAATTTGAACAAACCAAACCTTCATTATAGAATAATAACACTTTTTTAGTAAATTTACCACTCTGTGGATAATTCATTCAGATGTTACCTTCAATTGACCATATTTATAGGATAATTGAAGACACCTTTCTAATATGCATTGATAATTGTAATTGTTGTTATCTTAAATCGGTAATTGACCAAGACAACTTTCTAATATGTATTGATAATTGTATTTGATGTTAACTTAAATCAGTCATCTGACCGAAACAGTTTCTAATATGTATTGACAAATGCATTTGAAGTCAATTTGAACAAACAAACCTTCATTATAGAATTATAACACTGTTTTAGTAAATTTTACCACTTTGTGGATAATTCTTTCAGATGTTACCTTTAATTGACCATATATATATGATAATTGTAGACAACTTTCTAATATGTATTGATAATTGTAATTGATGTTATCTTAAATCGGTCATTTGACCAAGACAACTTTCTAATATGTATTGATAATTGCATTTGATGTTACCTTAAATCGGTCATTTGACCGAAATACTTTCTAAAATGTATTTACAAATGCATTTGAACTCAATTTGAAACAAACCACACCTTCATTACTAGAATTATAATACTTTTTAGTAAATTTTACCACTTTATGGATAACTCATTCAGATGTAACCTTTAGTTAACCATATTTATAGGATAATTGTAAATACTACAACAGCAAACCTGTTGTTTGTATATTGATAACTTTTCGACATTTTATTGTAAATTTGAAAAAATTTTGATAATTTTAATTGATGTTACCTTAAATCGGTCAATTCACCAAGACGACTTTCTAATATGTATTGATAATTGTATTTGATGTACATTAAATCGGTCAGTTGACCGAAATACTTTCTAACATGTATTGACAAATGCATTTGAAGTCAATTTGAACAAACCAAACCTTCAGTATAGAAATATAATATTTTTTTAGTAAATTTTACCACTTCTGAGATAATTCATTCAGATGTTACCTTCAATTGACCATATTTATAGGATAATTGTAAATAATACAACAGCAAACCTGTTGTTGGTATATTGATAACTTTTCGACATTTTACTGCAAATTTGATATTTTTTTGATAATTTTAATTGATGTTACCTTAAATCGGTCATTTGACCGAGACAACTTTCTAATATGTATTGATAATTGTATTTGATGTTACCTGAAATCGGTCATTTGACTGAAATACTTCTAACATGTATTGACAAATGCATTTTAAGTCATTATAGAATTATAATACTTTTTTAGTAAATGTTACCACTTTTGAGATAATTCATTCAGATGTTACCTTCAATTGACCATATTTATAGGATAATTGTAAATAATACAACAGCAAACCTGTTGTTGGTATATTGATAACTTTTCGACATTTTACTGTAAATTTGAATTTTTTTTTGATAATTGTAATTGTTGTTAGCTTAACACGGTCATTTGACCAGACAACTTTCTAATATGTATTGATAATTGTATCAGGAGTCAACTTGAACCAATCAAAACTTAACTATAAAATTTTCACTTTTGAGACAATTTTCTTATATCTATTGATAATTGTATTTGATGTTACCTTAAATCGGTCATTTGACCGAAATACTTTCTAACATGTATTGACAAATGCAGTTGAAGTTAATTTGAACAAACCAAACCTTCATTATAGAATTATAATATTTTTTTAGTAAATTTTACCACTTCTGAGATAATTCATTCAGATGTTACCTTCAATTGACCATATTATAGGATAATTGTAAATAATACAACAGCAAACCTGTTGTTGGTATATTGATAACTTTTCGACATTTTATTGTAAATTTGAAAATTTTTTGATAATTTTAATTTATGTTACCTTAAATCGTTCAATTGACCAAGACAACTTTCTAATATGTATTGATAATTGTCAAATTAACAGTAACATGTTGAAAAATTACCAATAAAGGTCAAATCTGAATGAATATCAAAAGTAGAAAATTTACTGAAAAAATAATACTGAGAAAATGGTATAATTTTTAAATAAAGCTGTGGTTGTTTCAATTTTACCTCTAATACATTTGTCCATACATATAAGAAATACATCTTGATCAAATGACCGATTTAAGTTAACATCATATACAATTATCCCAAAACATGTCAAATTTACAGTAAAATGATTAAAAATTACCAATAAAGGTCAAATCTGAATGAATATCAAAAGTAGAAAAATTTACTGTAAAAATAATACTGAGAAAATGGTGTAATTTTAAAAAAAGCTGTGGTTGTTTCATTTTTACTTCTAAAATATTTGTCAATACATATTAAAAATTGTCTTGATCAAATGGCCGATTTAAAGTAACATCGTATACAATTATTCCAAAAAAAATGTTAAATTAACAATAAATGTTAAAACATTACCTATAAAGGTCAAATCTGAATAAATATCAAAAAGCAAAAATTACTGAAAAAATGTTACTGAGAAAATGGTGTAATTTTACAAAAAGCTGTGGTTGTTTCTATTTTACTTCTAAAACATTTGTCAATACATATTAGAAAATTGTCTTGATCAAATGGTCGATTTAAAGTAACACCGTACACAATTATCCCAAAAAATGTCAAATTAACAGTAACATGTTAAAAAATTACCAATAAAGGTCAAACCTAAATGAATATCAAAAAGTAGAAAAATTTACTGAGAAAAATGGTGCAATTTTAAAATAAAGCTGTGGTTGTTTCAATTTTACTTCTAATACATTTGTCAATACATATAAGAAATACATCTTGATCAAATGACCGATTTAAGGTAACATCATATACAATTATCCCAAAACATGTCAAATTTACAGTAAAATGATCAAAAATTACCAATAAAGGTCAAATCTGAATGAATATCAAAAAGTAGAAAAATTTTCTGTAAAAATAATACTGAGAAAATGTGTAATGTTTAAATAATGCTGTGGTTGTTTAAATTTTACTTCTAAAGCATTTATCATTACATATTATAAAATTGTCTTGATCAAATGACCGATTTAAAGAAACATCGTATACAATTATTCAAAAAAATGTCAAATTAACAGTAAAATGTTGAAAATTACCAATAAAGGTCAAATCTGAATGAATATCAAAAAGTAGAAAAATTTACTGAAAAAAAATACTGAGAAAATGGTAAAAATTTTTAAATAAAGCTGTGTTTTTTTTTCAATTTTACCTCTAATAGATTTGTCATTACATATAAGAAATACATGTTGATCAAATAACCGATTTAAGGTAAAATCGAATACAATTATTCCAAAAAATGTCAAATTCACAGTAGAATGTTTAAAAAGTTCCAATAAAGATCAAATCTGAATGAATATCAAAAAGTAGAAAATTTTACTGAAAAAATAACACTGAGAAAATGGTGTAATTAAAAAATAAAGATGTGGTTGTTTCAATTTTACTTCTAATTTATTTGTCAATACATATTAGAAAATTGTCTTGATCAAATGACGATTTAAAGTAACATCGTATTCAATTATCCAAAAAATTGTCAAATTAACAGGAAAATGTTAGAAAATTACCAATAAAGGTCAAATCTGAATGAATATCAAAAAGTAGAAAAAATTACTGAAAAATGTTACTGAGAAAATGGTGTAAATTTTAATAAAGCTGTGGTTGTTTTTTATTTCTAAAACATTTGTCAATACATATTAGAAAATTGTCTAGATCAAATGGCCGATTTAAAGAATCATCTTATACAATTATCCAAAAAAATGTCAAATTAACAGAAAATGTTGAAAAATTACCAATAAAGGTTAAATCTCAATGAATATCTAAAAGAACAATTACTGAAAAAATGTTACTGAGAAAATGGTGTTATTTTCAAATAAAGCTGTGGTTGTTTCAATTTTACTTCTAAAACATTTGTCAATACATATTTGAAAATGTCTTGATCAAATGACCGATTTAAAGAAACAATCGTATACATTTATTAAAAAAATGTCAAATTAACACTTATATGTGAAAAATTACCAATAAAAGGTCAAATCTGAATGAATATCAAAAAGTAGTAAATTTACCAAAAAATGTTACTGAGAAAACGTTGCAATTTTTAAATAAACATGTGTTGTTTCAATTTTATTTCTAAAACATTTGTCAATACATATTGGAAAATTGTCTTGATCAAATGACCGATTTAAAGAAACATCGTATACAATTATTCAAAAAAATGTCAAATTAACAGTAAAATGTTGAAAAATTACCAATAAAGGTCAAATCTGAATGAATCTCAAAAAGTAGAAAAATTTACTGAGAAAATGGTGTAATTTTGAAATAAAGATGTGGTTGTTTCAATTTAACTTCTAATACATTTGTCAATACATATAAAAAAAAAATTGTCTTTTTCAAATGACCGATTTAAGGTGACATCGTATACAATTATCCCAAAAAATGTCAAATTTACAGTA